>NC_080670.1:39856523-40056523 GCF_030247195.1 Topomyia yanbarensis
AAAGGCGCGCCAAAAGTCCATACCTAGAATGGAGTTGACGGTCAGATGCTCTACTACAAGAGTGCATAGGACCTTTGTCAAATTTTGAAAAGTATACGGGAGATACGCTTGTCCAATGATTGGTAAGGATTGACCATTTGCAGAACGTAGTTCGAATGGTCGTTCCAACCTTTTCAAGGGACTTTTCGAAAACTTTCGGTATAGCTTTTTAGTTATAATTGTGGCGTTACTACCACTGTCGAGCAAGGCTTTGAAGGATTTGCCGTACACAGCGACTATTGCAAATGGACGGTTATCGAACGGGTCGTCAAGGACGATGGTTTCGACAGACAACGAATTATCATAGTCCTCATCACGAGCCGGTCGAAAACTGTCGTAAATCTGGGGATGGATTGTTAGTTGTTCTTTGGAGCGCTGCTTTACTGCCAACTGCGACTTCAGTTGGTTCTGATCCCGTTTTTTAGGCAGTAAGGGCAACGAGAAACATCAAAACCTTTAAACCCACACACGATACAGAAGACCCGTTTTGGTTTCCGGCATTCCTCATATCCGTGTCCTTTATCTCCACAATTTTAGCAGACGCCGAGCACGGGAGGACGATGCTTTTCCACCAGATACTCCAGACACATTATAGGTTTCTGCGGTGGTTCGATTGGTTTTTGATTGTTTCCCTCGAGATTCTTGCCATCCTGATTCCCTTGCTGTTTCTTTTTCTGGTTGTCAGGAGGCTTGTTTGAATCAAGACCTGCCGGTTTGGCATTCTTGCTCCAAAACGTTTTGGATTTTGCGTTGCTGTTATTCTGTCCACCTCCCTTTTGGTTTTGATTATTTTGTTTTTGTTTGTTTTGTGGTGGATTATCAGAATAAGCAGCAACTTCCCGAGAAGAACCGAAAACTTTCTGATAAATCGGCGTCTTGGAGGCGTCGATCGATTTACCAAGACTCATCAATTCTGAAAGCGTGTTCACTGGCCTGAGAATCAGCATTTGTTTATAATCGGCTTTCAGGTTCCGCTTGAGCACGTCGAGTTTTTCGCTCGGTGCCATTGGAACCGTCATAGCACGAAATATTTTTTCCATTTCCAGGAAGTATTCCTGGAAAGATTCGTTACGCATCTGCCGGCGCTGGAGAGCCTTCATTTTGAGCGTAGCATCAAGTTCAGGATGTACGAAATTTACCTTGAGCTCGCAAACAAGATGGTTCCAGTTAAACAACCGGTTTTGCGCACGCATAGCCTGATACCAGGTCAAAGCATTGCCAGTGAACAAATGCATCGCAGAATTGAAAAGTTCATCTTCGCACATTTGTTCACACGCAGCGTAATTTGCTACGGTGTCCAAAAACTCATTAAGTCCAGTTCCTTCATCAGTTCCAGCATACTTCCGAATCTTCCAATCAGCGACGCGTTGCGGGTTTCGCGAGTAATTCCTGGGGGCCACTATCGGTCCGTTTCCCGCATTGGTGGATATCGAAAAGTTCGGATATGATGGTCCCGCCAGCTGTTCGGTCAATTCAGGAACGTAAGGCTGGTTCTGAGTTTGGTACGGGGCTGTGAATCCAGTATTCTGTTTCGGTTTCTCGATAGGAAGTGATGGACATAGATTTTGTTGACCCGAGAATCCTCGCTTCAACACAAATTGATCGGGACTGGGCGCCAGTGTTGGGCGAGGAATCTCTGGTGCATCAAATGAATCGGGTACGTCCATCAAACGCAAATCTTCCAGATCGGTCTGCAGATCCATCTCGGGAGCACTTTCCTTCTGATGTACTAGTGCCCGAAGTTCACTGACGGATTCACGAAGTGAGACAACTTCTTGAACCGTCTTTCTCAAAACTGACGAAATTGTTGTCAGTGAAGCAATCCCACCCATTAGCGTTTCAGTAGCTTTTGAAAAAGCATCAGACCCCTGAGACGCTAGGGCTCTATTATCGTCGGATTGCTGTCGCAATTGTCGAATCTCGTCCCTCATCTCGCACAAGACACGCAACAGATCGTCTCCTACGAGCTGTTTGGAAAGAGATCCATCGTTATCGGAAGGATTGGATCCCTGTGGAATTGCAGGTACGTCTGTACTCAGCAAATCTCCTAAAACTTCTCCATCCTCCCCTTCTTGGTTATCGGGAGGAAGTGCTGCCTGTTCGTCATTGAAATGACTGGCATAAACTGCTAGAACTTCCTCCAGCAACCCCGAAATTTCCTGGTTGACCTCCCCTGCCGCATAATTTCGGATAACCTGGAGCCTAGACCCCAAATGAAGCAACCGTGTTCGGTAAATCTCCTTGTTTGGGCACCGGTACTGGAGATCTTCCTTGATTGTTAGTAATTTACCAAGGCAGATCTCCTTTTCTTCACCCACGTCACCCCGGAAATTGCGTACTAATTCCCTCCGAGACGACCGCTCATGCGACAAAATTCCCCGAAGACGCCGCTGCCGCTGGACACCCGAAAGATCCGAATCAGGAGAGATAAAAATGCTTCGAGATAGCAACTCAAAATCCAGCTCATCGAAATGCAAATGATCGACGCGCATGAACACACACGCTTGGTTGAATTTCTCCAACGCCATCATAACTTGCGCTATATTGGAAGAAATCACCAAGACACAAAGCATGTAAGTACTGACACGGTATTATTTTCGATTTTTCGCCCACTAACGATTCCCTTAAAATTTCAGGAAATCAAGCTGTTCCAAAAATGTCTCAAACCGGATTGAGAATTCAAGGCGATTGGCCACCGCAACCGAATAATAACAACAACCTTCAAACTACTCGTCCGGCAGACCAAACACAAACAACGCAATCCACAAATTCGGACAAAAAAGAAAATGCAAAAATCAAAAAACAATACCAAAAATGTAAATAAATAAATAATACGACCGCGGAACAATATTGCGGAAGAAACCTCACCACTGTTCTACGAAAATCCTCTATTTAGTAGAAGCACCCCACACTCCGGAAGAAAAAAATATTTTCCAAAATAGGAAAATATTTTTTTCAGTGTGTTTTGCGCTGTGCGCCAAATGTAAGTAGGGGTTTGCCCACTACTCGGGTTCTGGTTTGCCCGGCGAACCCTTCTTTTCAGGGCGGCCTAGGTACCTCTACAGAATTTCGGATTTTCGTAACAACAAAAAAAGTAAACAAACAAATTAAATTTACCAATTTTTATTCCACCGATTCCCTTCACTGCATACTACGCTGCTTCGGTTGTAACTGCTGGCGGACTGGCGGGCGGGTTTCTCCGTACGGCCGGGACAACAACGGCCTGGTCTGTCTACTGGTATCCCAGCTGGCTGCTCCGGCAGCGGTCCTTGGCGTTTAGCTAGGGAGGTGAGCTTGGCTCCTTTGTTGGAACCTCCCTAGCGACGTTGGCGACGAATCGCCGGATCGTCTACTCGCCGTAAACGATCCCGGAAGTTACCGCAGTAAACTTCCCAGGGGGAACCTTTGTCCGCCCTGCTTCGTTCTCCTTGGCTATTAGCTATAGAGGAGAGCTTGGCTCGTTCGACTTATCCTCTAGAGCGAGAACGGTCGGTGTACGGTTCCTTGGATTTTAGCCGGGGACGCGAGAATGCTCCTTTACGGTTAGCTGTCCCACTTCGGCGAACCAACACCACTCACTTCACTAGTGCCCGAACCACGGGCCGGCACTATTCGACGGTTTTATATCGCCGTCGCACGCGCGCACTTCACTTTGCTGGCAATAGTGGCGGAAAACTGTCCCGAAAAAATAGCACTGTTTACGGACGTCTGTAATACGCCGTGGTTCGTCACTTTCTGCCTTTTCACGATGGCCGCCTTCCGCACTCGACCAAAACAAGCACCAAAAAAACGCACCGCCGCATAGCTGTCATCGCTATAGCACAGCATAGTCAGACCACTTTTGCAGCGAAAGGAGAGCGGTAACCTAACTAAACCCTATGCTATTTATTTACAAATACACAACAAAAATTACTACACCTATCTGGACTAATAACAACGTTCATGGACTATTATTTAAACGAAATTTACATCAAAAACATGAACGAGCATAATGAGCAGCGGTGAGTTATGTTGCAATAACAATACACTCTACGGAGAGAGTACGCACAAATAGGTATATTTCCACCCAGCGCTAAATTGTTACCCTGACGGGTTACAGGTGGAAGCGACCCAGTTAAACTCATTCCGGAACCGGTTCGGATTGCTTAATGGAGTCATTATGGATTCCAAATCAAATGCAACAACCGATTCCGACTCAGAATCGGTTGTTGCATTTGATTTGGAATCCATACTGACTCCATTTAGGATTCCGAATCAAATTCCGAATGGTTTGACCGGGGAGTAGCTTGTTTCGCGTTTGCCGTGTATCCAATCGTGATTGATTCAGTGGTAGGCAAGTTGAATTGACCTTGAATATAATTCGAAAGTCATCGTAATGTGCCTTGAAATAATATAAGGAGGTGCGGTTTCCGAGTGACAAATGAACATACGAAGTTAGCGTTCTACAAGGCGTGAAATGTATTGAAGAGATCGAAAAACAAACTTATAGGGTAAACGAGCCCTTATTCATATCATTAGTTGTGATGTCACACTATTTCGTTGATGAATCGACTTAGAATGACGCGATTGCGTTTAAACAGGTATCATCATCTTTGCTTCGTTCCATTTTTTACCTGGAAAATGCAAAAAACTCGCGATTGAGCGAATCGAAAAGTCGAGTACAACGTACCCTTATTAATTCTACCATTTGAACTAATTCGTTGAATAGAGATAGCAGACACTGCTCTAACTAATGTGTTCAAATGGGCGGGATGAATAGAGGAGATAAGATAAATTAGGGCGCAGTAACCCTATGATAATCGCAAACCATCTGATTCGCTAGCAATCAGCGCGCACATGAGGCTCCAAAAACTCCTCCGGTGCATCCAGAGAGCGATCTAAAAAACGTTGCATTGCCAGATCAGGTGACGCAAAGCGGCGGACGACCAGAACATACAAAATCGAAATAGAAGTAATACCGAGGTTCTTACGCATTCAATCGACATTTGCACTTTAACTGCAAAAGAACGCTCCGCCAATAATCGAAATCGCCTCCATTTTGTCAAACCCGTGACACGCACGCGGCGAACCGGGAAACACTCATCAACAGCAAGCGACCGTTCTCTTCTCAACTGAACACGCTGGCGAACCCCGTTCTGCACACAACACAAGCCGAACCGGATCTGTTCTTTTCGAACCCAATAACAACGCGCGCTTGTGTGCTAGTGAAAGCGAGCAACTGTTTCGATGGCTGCAAATGTTCACTATTTTGAATTTGATTGGGGAAAGCCGTCGTAGTGTGCCTTGGAATAGGGAGCAACGGGGTTACAATTGTCACATACAAATATATTTTTTTGTTCACCATGATATCAAGTTAGTTATAAAATATTTAAAATAATGTCTAATTGTAAACCTTTTGTATTTAGAAATTTCGTTTGTGACGCAGAGAAAAACGGCACCTTCGAACTAAACAATGTGCCGCGTCAAATAATAAATAATTATTAAATTAAAAATTTTTGAGAATATGTTTTATTTTTCACTTTTCTATTAACCTTTTATCTCTTTTATCATTTTGCTCCTTCCGATTTTATTTTGACTTTCAATTTTTCGTTTGCGATTTTCTTTCATATTTCTGTATTGGCGTTTCAGTGTCCAAACCGTACACAGATAGCGCTGGAAGCAAAGCGTTGCTGATTTCATTTTGTTATTATCCACAGAGCTACATGTGGGTGATTCAAAAAGGTAATTCGTGGAGCACCGCTGCCGCCACAGCATCATTTTCCATTCCTACTAAGTTGAGCAAAGCCTTTATGAGATGCTGTAAATTCAAGAAACTCTCTGGACCACGAGAGGAAAGAATAAGTCGGGGTCATTGGAAATTCCCAGTGTCAGTGGGAAGAAGACGAGTTGGTTTTCTTGAACAGCACTTTTTTGCCGTTTATTAACCTTTCTCCGTTTACTATGTTTGTTGAAATCTAAGTAAAATGGGCGACCAGAAAAAATCTGTGCAATCCATAGTATAATGGCATAGCTACCGGTTCAGATGAACCACTATGTTTGCACCAAGCGGTTCTTGCTTCGTATGAGCAGCAAAGGACTCATTCAGAAATACTACCTTAAACTTGATTTCATGCAGCATCTTTCCAGGGTGTGAAGATTTTGTTACGTAGTGTTCGAAGCGAATCAGGTTATAAATTTTTGCTGGTGTAACCTTTGCAAACTATATGCTTTGCATCATACACAGTCCAACAGATTCTCCTACGTAGTTCAAAATATCAGGAAGTTTAACATTGGTATTGATTGGGTTTCGGCTTCCAGTTGAAATTTTACTTACGAAAAGCTTTTTTATAATCGCCGTAATACAACGATTACATTTCGAAGAAATGTATAATAGCTTTGAATGGATAAAACTCCGAAGAATTGCAAATAAAACTAAATTTCTAACTTATTTTATTCATATTTGGGTTTCCCACAACTCACTTGCAGGTGTCAAAAACCAAACTACATCACTTTGGAAGTTCATGAGCTGAATCATAGGTGTCGCATAACCAAGTTGAGTTTTGCGGCAAATCGCCAATAAAGTTGTCTCTTTACTCTTTCATTATTTTTCATCCTTCCTGTGCCTTATTTCAGTTTTCTTTACTCGTTATTCATAATTTTTATACAATCTTCATTTTTCGATTTATTTTATCCATTCTTCTCATTTGTATTCTTTCATTTTACTTTTCCCTAACCGACTCCTGCTTTCGATGCTTATATTTTCTTTTTCATTTTGAACAATATTTGCAATACTCTGAAACGTAGATGGTAGATGGATTAGGTAGATGGATTTTTTCCAGAAATTGCTGATTCTAAAATTCGCAGATTTTTTAAATGAAAATATGAATTTATTTTGTTTTATGCTCATAATGGCTGTATAAAATTAATAGATTAGAAGAATTTCCTGAAAAATGTCACTCCACCATGTAAAACACGGCTCTTAAAAATGCTTTAAAATATTGTTCCCCATTTTTTAACTCATTAACTACGATTTATTCAGTTTCAAATTTGTCTAACAAATTTTAAGCAGAAAATCGGGTTTTCCTGTAATAAAACTGACACTAATTAGATACCTGTGGAAAATCATGCAAAAAAAATAAATTTAGTTATTGGTTTTTCTAGACATGTTCTAAATTCATAAATTTTAGTTCGGCATTCGAACCGATTAAAAAGTAAAGTGCCTAAAAATTATTTTCCGTTTGTTCGAATTAATTCTTAAAACCAAATAGGGTGATGAGCCTATTTTCACCATACTAAGCAAGGTGCCTCACTAATTCGGTAATCTCTCGCCATACAATCAATGGAATGCGTAAAAATTGACATCAACCGCTTTGCTTCGTTGTTAAGAACCAATAGAATAACACAAATGCATTGGAAACAATAAAATTCTCGTGTTTGAGCACAATGAAAACTCGAATCGAGTGCCCCTATTGTTGCGCTACCATTTGACTCAATGCGTTGAACAAAGATGGCAGACACTGCTCTAACCAACGGCTTCAAATGGGTAGGGTGATAATAAAAACATGGCGCAAATAGGCTCATCACCCTACTATACGTGAGCTTGAATTAATACCTATACTTTGTGGTTTACGATAATTTAATACACCACACATATTGCGTTTTACGAAAATTTAATAGATATAATTTATTTAAAGAAAATCTTGGCTTCAATATTCGATTTATTGCATGTGCGCAGTTACTTTTCCTATGTGATCCCATGTGAATGTGATGGTCCGTCTCCAATAAAAAAAAGTAACTTTTCCTATACTTTCTATTATTAAACTCAACGTAGCCATGAATATTTCAATCGATTTCATCATTCTTCGAAACCATGAAAAACCATGAATATCGATCGACAAACACTAGCCTTTCCTACCTTGTAACCATGAGATAGCAGCACGATGTCAACGCCTCTGCCAACCATCCACTCAATACCATCAAATTCCCCGTTCGAAACCACGTATAACAACATTTTGCACGAATACTTTGAACCACGAAACCATCATTCATATAGCGCAAAAGGGAAAAAATGGTTTGTACTTTTTGTCTCCCTCGACCAACACAGCGACCCGACGGCGCTGCTCGCGTCATGGAAAAAACCAACCATGGCATGGTTTTCCGTTCTTCGAACAAAATCATGGTTGGGCCCGGCTGCAAAACGACACCACAACCATCGAGAAGCGCCCAGTCATCGCATCAATCGAAAGTAAATATATACAACCATTTTTTCCTTGCATTGCATTGCGCGACGCGGCCGAATTGGTCGAGAGACGTCTAGAAGAAAATGGTTGCGTTGAGGTGGAGGAGGCGATAACAGCTGACGGGAAAAGGCAAAACACAATACATATACATAACGAGTGGGCTCACCGAGAGTGCCATATAGATTAGTATTATAGGCATTTGGTAAACAAGTTCTCAAATCAATGAATATTGGATAGTATGTGTGCATTGCATGGAATTGATGGTAACTCAGTTGAAACGAAGCGAGATTGGCAGACGTTGTGTTCCAATAGGGTATACGACAATAAGAGGGTAGCAAACGAGACACGTAACTTTTGAAAATCATAATATTATGAAAATTTCATAATATATAATATATATTTAATATAGTTTTGTTTTACGAATACGCTTTTATTACACAGAAATTTTCATATAAGGTATCTTATCTATTGGTAGACTAATAGGAGATTTATAACAGTATCATCTCTATTCCAACAAAACCAATCGAAAACGGCGGAGACTGAAGCAAAAACAATACCTGTTTCCAATGTCTCAAGACGAGGTTTCTCTCCTTTTTCCTTTTATTGTTTTAAGGCTCAAGTTACCTTTTTTGAGCATGTGTTAGAATTGAACGCTTGGTAGTATGCGTAGGAAAAAATGTGTTTAGTTTTGCCGCCGATTTATCATTATAAAGCATTCATTAAACTGTAAAAGAAGAAAATCAGTCGATTTATTAGATTATCAGAATTCAAATCATGCAAAATAATTGGTGCAAAAATAATTGACCGGGCGGGATGGTGCTTTTGAAAAAGTGGCTTTGGTTTTTTCACTACGCTGTTGTGTTGCGTGCCCCGGGACAGTGTGGTGGTGTGACGAAAAATCACCGCCACTTTCTCAAAAGCACCATTCCACCAGGTCAATTGTTTTTCCACCAACTATTTTGCATGATTTGAATCGCGATAATCTAATAAATCGACTGATTTTCTTCTTTTAGCGTTTAATAAATTCTTTATTTGGATAAATCGGTGACAAAGTTAAACGCATTTTTTCCAACGCATACTATCAAGCGTTCAATTCATGTAGACGCTCACCGAAAGTTATTTGAACCTTAATGTATTTTATTAAATAATTAGTATCTATATCTTCTGGTCTATCAGTCTTTTCCAAGATTTAATATAATTTTCTTGCTAGTGGATTCTACCTATATATTATATCACTTTAATGTGAACTGTAACAAACGAATGGACTGCTTTTGCACATATTAATTGAACAATCGAATTGATAAAATATTTTCATGCGACTTACTTGCTAGCCCTAAATGATACAACAAACAATCTCAAAAAAATATTTCGAAATCTGACTGCCCAGAGCAATTCATACACATGTGGGTGTCTTCCATGTTTTTTCAATAGGACCAATAAGCATACTACCAAAATAGACTTTGATGGGAAACTCTGGACAACCATTTTTTTTTCTTTTTCGTAAAATGTTAACGTTACTGTTACACTCTGTATGTGCAACAATATATTTTCTGATAAGCAGACCTTCGCTAAAAATTGCCTGTGATAAAAAAGGTTAGTTGTAGAAAAAATTATGTTGATAAACACAAGTTCGAAAGGGTAGATATGTTTTAATTGCCACAAGGTTCTACGGTAGCGATTGTGCTGGCTATTTTCGACAAATTTAAGACTAGAAGAAATGAAAGCAATGAAATTGAGAGACGAATAGGTATTCTAGGCAGGCTCATATGGACATTCGAATAAAAATTCGATTTCTGCTAGCTGAGCTGTATCATTAACTGCTCTCGGCCATCCGTGTGAGCAGAGCAAAAAAATATCAATAAGTAGTTTAATTGTAATAGGATCAGTACGGCACCAATAGATTGGTGTCGATTGAATGCATACGTACACGGATAGATGCTTGCAGAAGAAGAAAGAATGATCGCGTGGTCGTACTAGTATTTTTTACCAACGTGGTAAAACATGAGCAATGTTCTATCAACGACCATGTGGTAGACTTGGATGAAACGCCCAACTCCTACCAGCAGAAGGCAAAGAATTCTTTACATTTCCTATCGATAATATCCATATGAGCCTGTCTAGTCCTAGTTTTCCGTTCTAAGTTTATAACTGATTCGCTCATGAATTCCTATCCATCTTTCAATTGCATTTCTTTCGTTTTTCATAGTTTTAAATTTGCCGAAAACAGCCAACAAAATCGATACAAGAGTAGATATATGACGATACATCTTTCCATGTTCGTCCTCATTTGATGCCATTGTTCACACACTTTCTATAAAATTTCTGCATCCTGTAATACATATGGAGACGTAGAAAGTTCCGCATATTTCGGACTAACATTCCTTTCTTCCTTTTGCAGATGGCCGGTGTCAACATCCAATCAATACCGATTCCATTATCCTCCGACGTATTGCTTTCTATGATCATTTGACAATGACAATATGGATTCTGGTTAATAATGGAGTAAAACCGCGCGGATGATCTTATACGATACATGGTTTTACGGCAGTGTTCATTCAATTGACCTATTAAGCTGTATGGTCGAAATAGCAAATCTTAATTGAGTTATTTGATCAAAGATCCTACCATGTGGAACTAGAGTGGGCCAAAAAAAATTAGCTAACAGATTTTGAAAATATAAGCAAAAACAAAAAATTTAAACTGCTATGCTATATTTCACCCTAAGGAGGAAAATTTGGTAAAAACCAAAATTTCTCACTAGGGTGAAAATTTGTTGGTAAAAAAATTTAAACTGTTTCTTTCATTAATGTTCCAACCGGAACCACTGACACAAGTCAATTGAAAATATTGAAATTTTCACAGTTTCGTTAAATTAACAATGTTTCATTTCGATAAAACATATCGAAAATGTTGTATTTATTGTCTATTGCATTTAGTTTTATTTATTTAAGCCTTTTAATGCTAATTTAGTTTGTTATAGTCAGCACAATGCCAAAAATGGCCATTTTTAAACTTTTGAAGTTTTTAGTTTTGCATAAAACATAAACTTCTCATCAATATCCATCGATATGCATCACTAATGTTCATATTGGAAGTCAAATTTTTCCAATGATGGATCCTTAATACATTCAAAAATAGTGTGGGACCTCGCTACCGATCAATTAGCAGCAAGTTTATCTTCGAATAACAATACACTGATTGATAAGAGTTACACAAACATTTCAATTTATCCAATTTTCGAACGAACGAATTTTCTGCCGTTATGGACAATGTAGCATAAAGCTAAAAGGCAGTTATGGGACTAGTGCTGTTGATACTTCCTTGCCGGTGCTTGAACTAGTTCCCGGGGTTTATATCTGCGTAACTATGCCGGCTCTTCTGAAATAAGTATATATTTGACCAAACGGCAACGTGGTAATCTGAGTACATATTTGATCCCAATCAGCTCCATAAAGTGCATCAAAATTGTGACAATCGAAAGATGCAGTGCACGTACTACTGATAACTTCAAAGTGGATTGCTTATCGTTGCAAAATGACGACGACATTGTATCAATATAACAACCTATTCGGCCAAACGTAGAAATCTTACATCGTGTGCAACGTGAGCAATAGGACATCATGATTTTACACTGGCTATTATACGGTAAGTTTGAGCTTACTCTTCTGGCTCGATAACTACGTTACCGTACAACTTCGGAATGACAATATTTACTAGGCCAGTCAAGATAGTTTTCAATCATAATTTTATTAACCAGTCGAAAAAAATTACAGGATATTGTACTCCATTATATACGATGAAAACCATGTTTTATTTCTACAGCTAGTCAAATCACTTATTCATTCTATGGAACGCTCTATTCAACCTTGTCCAAATATTCATCGAACATATGAATACCCATATCTTTAGTTTTGGGCTCCTCGATGATACTGTGCAGATTGTGGATGTAGCCCGTCAGCTTGCGAATCACACCACTCTGGTACTCGATGATTTCCTCGTCCAGATAGTGAGCAACATCGGGATCGTAAGCCACACCCTTATCGTGGGCGTGCGAGATCTTCTTGTGGATACGGTGGCTCTCGTCGGCCAGAATTTTCTCGTAACCCAGTGCCAGCTTTAGTGAGGACAGTTCATCACTATCGACCAGGCTAGCTTTGCCTACCTTTCCTTCGTTCAGTTGACTAACTGTTTTAGGATAAAATATGAGAATAGCATGAAATTAGTTTAAGTGATTAGCGTGGTAAATATGAGCGGTGCATTACCAACATGCTGTGTGCCATCCAAAGACACGGATAGACCACGCTTGCTTTGATACTTGATCAACCCGACGGTATCCTCCCATGCCTTATCAGAGATTTTCCGGTATAGTTTTTCGAAACCTGGGCGATTCAACTCGTATTTGTCGAATGTTGAAGAAAGCAACAGGAAGTCGTAAGATTTCTCCAATTGCTGGTTGGTAAATGTTTGAAGATCATCTTTGATGTGGTTGATTGCCGAAAACTGTGCGGTAAAGCTGGAAATATCGGTTGCTAGGGGAAGTAAAGAAAGTTCAACGTTAGGCTAGTTTACCCTAAATGAGTGGCGAGTGGCAATTCTTTATCAAAGTACTGATTTACAAGCAATGTGGTATATACTACATTGATTTACAAGGACAATAGCTCAATACTACTAGATGTAAGATTGAAAGTCGTAAGTTAGGACTTACCGTTAGATTGGTCAGCCTGAATCGTAGACAAGCCGGCCACAAGGGCAACGGTTAGCAGGAAGAATTTCATGTTCTACTCTTTACTAGAATTTCAAACAGGGAAAAGTTTCGCTGTCAATCTCAATTATTCCACCAATCAATTATTAGCTATACACTGCTTTGACGCACGATTTTGTGAATCTTCTTGATCCGACAAAATCAGTGTGTGAGCTGGAACACGTAGAAGTTAAAAATTACTTAAACACACAAACGCTTTAAAAGCGATCCAATTTAGACGGACCAGAAAAATTTACGTCTTACTTACTCGAATATCTGATCTGTTGTGAAGGCACTCGCTGCCGTTTGAAAGGTTTTTGTCATCGGAAATATAAATACAACTTTCCTTGTTTACACACTGGTGTTGGTGAGTGCGTCAACCATATTCTATACTCGTTGCCCTATAAACAGCGGGACATGTGTTCCACTGCGGGTGATTCGTTATCATCGATTAGCAAACAACCACGGCCAACATGGTTGCTGAGTTTACCCAACAAGCCTGCCAATCAGTATGTAATAGGTTCGTGCGCAAAACCATTTTTTTCTCTGGAAAACCATTCCTTGATGACTGGCTGAGTGATCACCGCTCGCACTACCACAATCTCAGGCAACCATGAGCTCCACATATTCTGATAAATGACCAGTTTAAAGTCTCGAATCAAATCAGACAAGTACCGGACGCCGTAGAAGGTGGATGTAAAGCAGTGAGTTTCCAACTATTCTATTCTATTGCAGTACAAGTCATACCTTCTGTACCAGTGTGTATAAAGGTTGACATCGTTAAAAGCTAGAGAAGCTGCTATTCTGAAAATCAAAGCCTAGCTTGTGAGTGCATCTGCTGCCAAAAGTATATTTAAATAGTGCTTACTTTCCGTGAATTTTTCAGTACCATAACAAGTGACAAGAAATGATGAAGTCGATTTTTTTCGGAGCTGTAGCCATCGCCGTCGCCATTCTGTCCTTTTACCAGGACACGGCCCAGGCTCAGGAACAGACAGGTGAGTTTCCGATCAAAAATAAATTTATCAGAATTGAACGTGGAAATAATGTATTCCTTATTACGACGTACATTTCCTTGGTCCCTATTTGTTATTTTCCTCCCATGGCATAATCATCGATCTAGTGAAATGGCTTTCCTGCTATGAGTCACTCACACTTACGCCTGACAAAGAGTTCTTTGTCTCGAACCTTGAGCACTGAGTGTTATTGCGTATGATTGAGTTACTATAGGGTTTAGCAGTACAAAACCGGCAGTGGACCTAAGACTGACTCACTTGAGAATTAGTTTCACAGACATCGTTTGCACCATCGAACACTTTACAAAAGGAAATGCGAAAGTGGTCTACCGGTATTGCATTATGAACTAATTCTAAAGCTAATTGAATGGAAACATAATTTTACGCACTTAGTGATCGTGCTTTCTACGAATAAACCTCATGTCCATTGTCAGTCGTACTTGAACATAACAGGTTCTGCTAGTCATGATTTCAATTCTTTTCTGTTCAGGTTCAAACTGCTTGAAATTCCACACCGCGTGTTTTGCCTAAATTTAGTTACCTGTAGGGTACACTGGAAACTGATGTAGAAATGTATATAAACCTACTGTAATTGTCCAAAGTCTACCTAATACAGAATGCAGAATAATGCGATAGATTCAACTTTTTAGTTAGTATACTTAGAATGTGCGACGGGGATATGTTCAACATTTTAATTCAACCCTTTGTTTTTATTGAACTACTTTGGGTGCCGATCTGGGAAAGACGCCAATGTGAAGATCACATTGACGTGAAATTGAATTTGCTGTTATGATAGAAATTAGCATGTTGAAAATCACTACTAAATTATCTCACGTCGCGATGTGTGCAAAATACTTAGTATCTGCTATATATTGTGCACTCATTATTGGCATTCTTGAAACTGGAACTGATAAACTGCTACGTGATGTGATAACGCCTCACAAGCCAGCCTCAACATCTATCGCATTAGCCTTTATTTCAGTAGGTTCTGATCACAGATAAGCCTAATTTAGACTCAATAATATGGTAATATTGATACGATAAACGTGGTACAGAGAAAAAAGCTGTAGCGCTAGGATGTATTGGTAAGCGAAGTTTCAGACGCTGTTAAACTTTATTTTCAAACAACTACAAAATTAAATCCTTATTATTTCAATAGACTTTAGTTCATGGATCAAAGTAATGAGAATTGTTTTCACTTATATAGGCTCACCCTCCCCGGCTGAATACAAATGGAACGCCATGGATGACCAGTGCCTCCGGGCGCTGCACGGACAAATCAACAAGGAATTCGACGCCTCCATAGTTTATCTGAAGCTTGCGGCCTACTTCGCACAGGAAAGAATTAACCTTCCTGGCTTCGAGAAATTTTTCTTCAATGCCGCCGGCGAAGAGCGTGAACACGGTATCAAGCTGATCGAGTACGCGCTGATGCGCGGTCACGGACCCATCGACAAGTCCAGCTTCAAGCTTGACTACGTAAGTTACCGGGATTGGTTGAAAAAAATATGTTGCTCTAACAGTTTTTTATGATCTACAGAGCTACCAAGTCCCACCCGGAACCGATGGTGAATCGTCCCTGCGCGCTGCACTCAAGAAGGAAGAAGAAGTGACGCACAGCATTCGCCAGGTGATCAAGGCCTGCGAAGAAGGCACCAACGATTTCCATGTAAGATTAGCTATTCTGCGCTTTCCGCCGTCAATGATTAATCACTTATGTATTACAGTTGGCGGATTACCTGACCGGCGAGTATCTGGATGAGCAACATAAGGGACAGCGCGAGCTGGCCGAAAAGATCTCCACACTGAGCAAGATGAAGAAGAGTGCTCCCAAACTGGGCGAATTCCTGTTCGACAAACAGCACATGTAAACACAAGGATCAGAGTGCTAGTGGCAGTGGGATTTCTCCGCTGTTTAAATTCCTGTCTAATTTGTGTCACCGATAGTCCTAGAGTTTGAACCGTGATTTACTGAAATAAAAAGATACACGTACAACGGAAATCATTCAAATTTTTTTCTGTTTGTGCCAGAACTACCCGCAAAGTACTGGAGTGCTCATTATTGTAGATGCTAGCGAGAATGTTGATTTTAGAATCACAATGTTTGTGTCTTACGATAAGATCCAGGCATGGACTAATGGCGTACTATTGTAAGTTTGTAAGAATGTCGTGCTTTCCAATAAATTTCGTTAGTTAATATTCAATGGTTGTTTTATTTTGAAAACCAACAACTTTTTAGATGCTTCGCATTTTGAACGTCTTTTCAAGTGTTTCTCAATATTGACAGCCTATCAGAGCTAGTCTTATTTGATTGTTTGTCAAACTGATAAGCAACAGCTGTCCCTTCAGTTAAAATGTTTGTACAAATAGAGAAGTTTTCGCTTGTAAGTTGAGAGGGCTTCATTAGGTTTGTTCCAGTATACACTTATTACTTCGGAGAAAAAAACTATCCTTTTTTACTCCGCGGGCCCTATTCTCACAGACTCAATGTCACCTAGTGACTAGAAGTAAATATTCTGTGATAATAGGGCACCAGTTTGCTACCAGAAGAAAAGAATACAGGAACGATTTTCCCCTTGTTGCTCCAGAGCACTTCCAATTTCTCCTGGTGCTGGAACAAACTTATTGCACTCTATTGCTTATTTCCCTCTTTCCTTTCCAGAAAGTTTCAGTGAAGACAAAATTACAACTAGATACAAAGTTTTTTTTATTAGATCACATTTGCGTAGCTTATCGGTGCCAATTTTTTTTGTTTTAGATTTTCAGTTTCTTTCATTGGAATAGTTTTTTCATATTGGAACTAATACAATTTTAACCGAACTTTATTAAGATTAGAGTGGTTAGCTATTTTTATAAGTGGTAAACAGTTTGACATTTTTGGCAAGAGAGATTATTGGGGTCATTAATTAGAGAGCTATTTTTAAGACTACTAGATTTGGGCATTTTTAACGAGATTATTGAATTTAATTATAATTAAAACTAGGCACTAGGGAACACAGGGATTGCAAATATGCTACGGTAAGATATTCAGGAGAGGGTAAATTTGAACATCTGGGTATCAGAGACAGAAGAGAGACTGTGAACAATGAGGACAGGGAGAAGAAAAATATTAACTTAACGCTTCAGGGGAGGGGGCATGTTCAACGTCATCGATTACAGACTCGAACAGCCAGGAACTGAGGCGCCGGATGGTCCTCCTCGAACCGGCAGGGACTTAGACAACTTCGTATTACGGCTCAGATGCGGATCGGCAGCACACAAAGTTGTGCGTATGATGTTCGTTCCGTGTAGCCCCCGCGTTTGTTAACTCATAGGATAGAGATGTTTCGTGTCGCCTTGAAGTCGTATCAAACCAACGATGGTGTACGGGTACTTCCGAGAGTAATTAGATAAGGGAAAAGGAAAGGGGCAGTTTAATCTGTGTTTTTCATAAAGTAAGGTTTAAAAAGCTACAAAAGCCTGGCCTATAGTGTGTTGGTACTGTGTGGGACTCACGACTTACGTTAGTGCCTAACCACCAAAGACACTCCTTACTCTTTACACCCATCTTCCCCACAGAACTACGTCAACGTATTACTTCGTAGGAGGGGGTTCGTTGTACTTTCTTCGCACCTCTTTCTTCTGCTCTATCTCGGAACCTCACTTGGTTCATGAAATGGCTCGACCTTTGAGCTTTAATTTAACTCTCGACTCTTCTCTTGCTTCTTGTCTCCATCTATTGCGTCGCCGTTCAGCTCTCGTCCCCGTGAAACGTTTAGGTGCTGATTCTTTAAGCCATTTAGCTCCTGTTTCCGTGAGTCTTTCAGCGCCCGGCCTTACACGATCTTCTTGGATAGTCCCCGATGGTGAACTCCGCTACACCGACCGACAGTTCCCCGAAGGAGGAATTTCTCCCGACACCGATACCCGCTTTCTTGAGCCGTTTAGCTGCCAGCTTTATCGAAATCAACTCAGGTATTATCCTACTCCGACTGAGAGCTACCCGACAACGGAATTTCTATCGGTGCCGGTGTTTGATTCATAAGCCAATTAGCTCTCAGTTTCGTCACGATTCTGTCGGGTAGTCCACGGCAGCTTAAAGAGTATACTAGTAACTACTCTGTTGACAGCGTCCAGAATACGCTCGTCGTGGCACATCTCTTCGACGATATTGTTCACTGCTATACCAGGCATACCCCTTCGGACCCCCCTTGTTGTAATTTAAGTGGTCGTCGACCATCACACCCAGGTGCTTCAACGCACGCATCGATGGGTTGAATTGTTCCCCGACGCTGATCTCGATGCGCTGGATTTTTTTACGGTTGCTGACCAGCACTACCTTGGCCTTGGGGTGAGCCAGCTGCAACTTGACCTCAGCCATCCAGGTTTCCACGATGCCTACTATCTCTGCCGTCAATATCTCCACCTCCTCAAGCGTCTCGCCGGTTATCGTCAGGACAACATCATCTGGAATATAGACACTCATAGTAATACACCGAGCAAAAAGCATCTGGGAATTTCATAAGTCTCGACATATGAACCAGCCTTCTGACGATGCCATTGAACGCTTTAGAATGTCATAGGCAGGCTTATGAATTCATTTATCTTTATTCATGCACTCCATAGACGTACAGACAATGTATTTCATAAAACAGTCTTATGACTTCGCTCCAATACATGCGTTTAAGAATTTCATAAGTTTTTCTTATGGAACCCATATGAAATCTGTTATTGATTCTATGAAATTGTATTTTGTTTTTCGTAAACGTCACTTTTGTGAAAAGTTCATAATTGTTTCTTATGAATTCAGTACTGGCCTGCACGGCCAACCAGAAGCTAATAGTTTCAGGCCAGAACTTTTTGATTACCGCTGTTTCAAACAAAAGAAGTAAGATTTTTGTCAAATTGCTACAAAATTTTAAATAATTGTTTTTTATGTTATTGAATAAATTACTATGAGCATTAAATCAGTTTACATGGTTATGATTTTTACAGAAGATATCCGATTATTTGAAATGAAATAAGTTGTGCATATAATTAGTGTCTGACGCGTATTTTATGATTATCAAAATCATTTGAGAAGTAACAATCATTATCATTCAGTTGTCTAAGCCCAGTTTCCCACGAAATATTGACGAATCGTTGCTCATTATGTACAAATTTTACCATTTAGTGAGTTTTCTCTTCAATCTTCTGAAGGGATTTACACTTGGCGGTTCATTTGTCCCGAATTTAGTTCAACAAGATGACCACACTAATGAACTCATTATGAATGACGTTCATGTTTTACAATTCTCGGTGGTTTGTTTACTTTGTCAGTTGCGCGAGTTCGAGTACAACGGGTTCCCATCTGTTAATTTCAAACTCACGTACTCCCATGTAAACAAACCACCGAAAATTGTTAAACGAAGTTCATCTGGCTCATTTTGGGGTTATGTCGGTTGGTGTAAAACCTGTAATCCTCTAAAGGTTGATTTTTACTGTTGATTTTTTGTCTACTAAAAATGCTCGAGAAATGTCAGCCATGTTCTATTTTTTATATAAATGTATAATAATATCCATAAAAAAACTTATGACATTCATTCGAACATTGTAATGAATTTCATAAGACTGTTCTATGGAAATCATTATTTCTACTATATTTTCTGCTTATAAATATCAGCAATTTTCATAAATAGGCACCTATGGCGTTCATTCGGACATTTTCATAAATTTCATAAGACTGTCTTATGAAAATAATAAGAGATGGATTTGGAAAATTTCCCCTCCAAATCATAAGACAAACTTATAAAATCCATTTAAAATCCTTATGTCTGAAAGTCATAAGACGTTTTTATGGAAATTCAAAGCAAATTTTGCTCAGTGTAGACCAGCGGAGGTACTTTTATCGAGCCAAACAAACTGTCAAAATTCGGAGCCAAACGAGCATGACGTCATACAATGCAAATAAGCAGAACAAGTATTGCGATTTTATATAAAAAAAAATATTTTGTTATTCACAGTAGGCTTCACTTTTCATGTTCGTGTTAGTATTTTACAATGTTATTCAGAAAGATATTTATTGTTTTCTATATAAAAGAATAAAAAACATTTTACTTATGCTCTTTTTCATCAAATTTGTGTTTTTTTAAAGAAACTGGATTTTTTTTGCTTTTCTTAATTTTTTGTTGCTCAGTATCAAACGTATAACTTCTCTTTTGATTCACATATTGAACCACTTGAAAAATTATTTTAATAAAAAAAAGGTGATCGAATACAGTCGAGCACGTTCGAGCTTGCACACTTTTGGGTGATGCCAGTTTAACGCGCTTGTTTTTCTAGTTGCCAGTTTTGCGGTTTTCACATCCGCGAGTCTATTACTATGAGTGTTTATAATCTGGAAATCCGACGATCTCAACTGCCCTTGGCAGTTCCAGTGTTAAATCTGCGTTGTACATGATATTCCAGAGCGTTGGCCGAGTCTGGAACCCTGAGGTACTCCCCCAGTGACCCCAATCGACCTCTGCCTCATGTTGGTTTCGTAGACCAATACTCGGTTCTGGAAGTAACTTTTCAGAACCTTGCAGAGATAGTCCGGAACCCGCATTCTGTGCAGCGCTACGGTGATCGCTCTCCAGCTAGCACTGTTGAACGCTTTCTTCACGTCTATCGTTAGCACGGCGCACACGGTAAAAAAAACTTTACCCATTTTATGTCTTCAAATTGCCCATTTTCGGAAGTTATTCGAGCTGTTGGTTATTTTTTTGTTTCTAACAATGAGTACTTTTTATCCATTTCACAACTACTCGATGAGGTAATGTCAATGGGTATATTGATCTTGATAATGGGTGAAAAATCCGTAAGCATTATTTCAAGCGAGTTAACCTGCAAACTAAGGAACGTAGTGAAACCTGCAAATTATCGCCCTGCATCGGAGTCCGTGGCGGAAACGGAACATTTCGGCAATGCTCCGAAAACAACGTCTGTTTAGACTACTGAGGATGTTGAAAATAAGCGCCAGTTCGGCATTTTTAGAGCAGCTAAAAGATCCAGCCATCAAAATTATATCCAGTTGGCGGTTTTATTTTGTTAAGTAGTTTTAGAATAGGATTTCTATCTGGATTCCTATACTTTTATAAGGAAACAATAATGTGAAATGAATGTTATTTTATGTTTTTTTTAAATTCAGAAATAATTCTATTGACAGTATTTTTCATTCTGGCGCGAATTTCATGAATGGGTATTTTTTACGCATTTTGTTGTAACAGTTCTGCGAAAAATAATGGGTGAAACATACCCAGGTTGACGTACTCATTTATGGGTACAAACGCTTTACCCATTTAATGGGTTATTCCACTTTTATTGAAAATGAGTAGTTTTCTACGCATTAATGGGTACTTGATTTTATCAGTGCATAGCGATTACCCCTCTTTTGCTTCAATGCTTTCTTCGCGCTCGCGATGACTGTGTGGATGGCGTCCACCGTCGATATCCCTTTCCGGATCCCGAACTGCCTCTGGGATAGTCCGTTCTCACTTTCAGCGTAAGACGTCAGCCTGTTGAGTATGACCCTTTCCAGAAGCTTACCAAGAGTATCCAGCAGGTATATAGGCCAATAAGATGCTGGATCTCCTGGTGGTTTCCCTGGTATTGGTAGGACCACCAGCTTCTGGATCTACCATCCATCCGGGAGGTATTCACGCACAATATCTTCGGTACGATACGTTTTGACGTACCTGAACATGTGAATGGCCACACGATAAAGGCATCCAACATATCCTGACGGAATGGTGTCGTGACGTTGAAGCTCATGTATCGTCTGAATCGGGCTTTATGAAACAAAACAATAAATATGGGCGTGCGAAGAATTCCAGTTAAACCCATTCCGTAACGGGTTCAAAATTTTGTATGGAGTTATTATATATAGATTCTAACTCAAAACAACCGATTCTGACTAAATCGGTTCCACAGTCGGTTGTTGTTGCATTTGAGCTGGAATCCAGCGTCAATCCGGGACTAGCTTAGTTCGCTCGTTTCGTTTTGGCTTGTGTGCGCTTATTATTTAGCCCGGATATGTTGCTATGGTTCATAATATTCAGCATTATTAATGCACTCAGGTTAGTCAGTTTCACGGTCAAATTAATAGGACAATGCACAAGAATATAGTTTTTTTTTATTAAACACGTGTACATCAACGCAACGGAAATATTGAACTGAGCGGGATATCTCAAAAGAGTGAGTAAAATAAATAATTCTCTCCGCTCTCACATTCTAATCACAAGGATCAAGGATTTTTCCTCCTGTCAAAAATACTCGAATAAAGTGATTATGGTGTTTATAGTGATAAGTTCTGACAGACAGAAAACTTGTAAAATGTATCTTTTATCATCATAAAAGAACTACTTCCTTTTAAATACGAACTTCCAGTTGTGCCAAATCAGCAATAAATAGTTGAACTTTGCAACAACTCTACCACAAACGTGCAACTAGGATCACAAAATTTTATGACCTAAATCAATATAGTTAATGCCAAGTTCGCCAAAGGTTTGCTTGGCTCTAAAAAGTTTCGAACCAATCATACGCCTGATTGGTTAATAATTCAAACGATCAACGCTACTTTGTAAGAAATAATGAAACGGCAAAATATTCGAACCCTTTCCCTGGTGGTTTGCACCTTCACCTATCTACTGATCGGAGCCGCCGTATTTGATGCCCTTGAGTCGGAAACAGAAGCTCGGCGCTGGGAATTTCTGAAGAGTAAGTATCACTAGGTGAACAGTACCACTGATAACAATGTAGAAAGATATCCCGACTGCCGTGCGGCCCAGCCGGACAAGCAAATTGTCACGCACAGCGATTGTGACTATCGAGTTGTAAAAGTTTGCTCCACTTAAAAGACGACAGTATCATCCTCTGCCAACCACTCTACATTCTTTTGAATACAAATTTATCATCAGACTGAACTCGAGATGATGATTTTTGAAACACGGGTCTTACAACGCAATGTACAGAATTTCTACGTAATGTTCAACTGCTATCAAGTATTTCGTATGTTGTGAAGGTAGTTTTCCTCCTACTACACGTTTGATAAGATCATCAATGAAAGGCGGATCTTTTGGTACAAGTTGTGGTTGATGTACGATTTCATCGTAAATGGTGTGACCATTATAAAACCTGCATAGGCAATCCGCAATCGGTATTCAATGTGACTCTAAGGGTTGTTCATTGATTCCATTCAGTCATTCGCGAGACTGATTATTCCATACTATCAATACAGTACATAAACATTTACGTTTCTGTATTGAAAAGCACCTTATTTGGCCTGTGTTAAGCCAAAGAGGACCAAGCGCCATTTGGAGGTACCTTTCTAAAAATCGCTATCGCATCCAATGTAGCACTATAAACACTTACATCAATTTATTTCTGAGAACTGAAATAGTAATCGGAAGCAAATAAGTACCCTTAAACTTTCTATGATAATGGTAAATTATCGAAAAAATAATTTTTCCATTAAAAATACCGGGAAAAAAATATGGCGCTCAGTTCGCTTTGGCTTGACGCAGGTCATTTGCTAATCTAGAATTTGCTACACAGTAACAGTAACCGTTAAACTTCGAATATTCATTTCAGGCGTTAAAGCCAACTTCGTCGCAAAGTACAACATCACAGCTGAGGACTACCACATGATCGAAATAGTGATAACAGAAAATAAACCCCACAAGGCAGGACCCCAGTGGAAGTTCGCCGGTGCGTTTTACTTTGCTACCGTCGTACTAGCCATGATCGGGTATGGTCACTCGACACCGGTTACGATCGGTGGCAAAGCGTTTTGCATGGCTTACGCCATGGTAGGTATCCCGTTGGGTTTAGTCATGTTCCAGAGCATCGGCGAACGTTTGAACAAGTTTGCCTCGGTAGTTATACGGCGGGCGAAAAGATATCTCCGCTGTCAACAGACAGAGGCTACCGAGATGAATCTGATGCTGGCCACCGGATTGCTGTCCTCGGTTATCATCACGACTGGAGCGGCCGTCTTTTCCAAGTACGAGGGGTGGTCTTACTTCGATAGCTTTTACTATTGCTTCGTTACGTTGACGACGATTGGATTCGGAGATTATGTAGCGCTACAGAATGATCAAGCGCTAATCAACAAGCCTGGCTATGTGGCGCTCAGTTTAGTGTTTATCCTGTTTGGACTGGCTGTCGTGGCTGCCAGCATTAATCTGCTGGTGCTACGATTTATGACAATGTAAGTGATCGTCACGTGTGATGCGTACTAACTGACGATATGTTTTTATTTTTTTTTATAGGAACGCAGAAGACATCCGTCGGGAAGAGGCCGAGATGCAGTCGTCCGTTGACGGGCTGAACTACGAGTGTGAATCCACTGGAAAATTATTATCATGCGCTAATCTGAACTACTGTTCCGAAATTGAGGAGGAAGACACTTCGGTTTGTTCGTGCACATGCTTGGGAGGGAACAGTTTTACGAATCACGAAAATGAATTTCTTTTGGATCAAGGCTATCATCCAGCAGATATCATTACCAGTACGATAAGTTTGAAGCGTATGTCTATATAGGCGCAAATCAATAGCAGGTAGCGCACAACACGAAAAATTGAATAGAGTGCTTCAAATTTCTGTGAAATTCTATAACTTTCTATTGTCATTGATGTTATTTATAATAGCTAGTACTGAAAGTAGGAAGATATTTGCGACTCATACCAGTGATAACGGTGAATATTGTAATATAAACTGAAAGTGTAAAACTAGTGCAAGTTTTAATGTTCGTATCGAACACACATGAAATCTTTAATTTAAAATTCGATGTATAGATATGAACTGTACTGTATTAAGCAATTGTTTACTTTTATGAGTTTATTTACTACAAAACTAAACTGCGTAAAAATATTTTATTTATCTACTTAGCAATAAAAATAACTCACCAATAGTTTTTGCTAGTCAGTACCATATAACTCTGTAGTATTATTTTAATATATACTTTGAACTGATCCTTAATACCCATTCAATTAATAAAACCATTAATTATAAAAAATCGCATCACAAATGAATTACAGCTATTCGAATGAAATTCCATGAATTGTAGATAATTTGACACGTCTTTTCGTGTTGTAGTCAGAAGCTTTACTTAACCTTGATTACAGCATCATATTGCTCGTACATATGTATTGCTCCCGTCTGGTATAATTTTTTGCTGTTGGATGACACAAATTGCCCTTGATAAAGTCTGCACGTTCCAGTTACTTTTTGGAAGAAACCGAAATCATTGAATGTTAAACAATCAGAAAACCAAACAACCAGTGTCCCAATGTGTTCTTTGTCAGCTGATACCATGAGGTATCAGATGGCAAAGGAACCCTTGATATGGTGCTCTAGCGATACCTGTGTGATAGCCAGCAAAGCTACACGAAAAGAGCATATCTAGGGAGCTTCTCCAATTCCAGGTACTAAAAACACAGAAAAAGCATTAGATTTCTCTTAATTTATTGTTTACTTTCTTAAGATGCAACAACAGCCCAAGCACCTCGCGCCCATTGCATTGTACAAAATAACGGCAAATTGTTTACGAACTGGTTTCCATCGCGGAAGCGGCAGCCGATTCTTCAGTGTACTTGCCCTTGTCCTTGGCCAGAGCCGCCCGACGTCCGCTCGCACGGCGATCAAGGATCTTTTTGCGATCCTTGTCCATCTTCAGCTTGACGATCAGGCATTTGGATGGGTGCACACCGACATACACATTGGTTCCGTTGGCCTTCTCGCGCTGAATCCGCTCAATGTACACGACAAATTTCTTACGGTACACCTGCACTACCTTACCGACCTGGTTTCCTTTGTAATGTCCGCGGACCACCTGCACTTCATCGTCCTTACGGATCGGCATCGAGCGTACGGTGTACTTTTGTTTTAGTTCCTTGGAAAGTGGTGCAGACATCAACTTCCTTCGGATATGGGATGGGGCCTGGAAATGGCGTTTGCGGCTCTTGCGCCGCGACGAGGAAACGTTTCTGTTCAGTTTCATCTCACTGAAAAAGAGTAAATACACTATTTTAAATTAGCTACGAAATCGTCACTAATTCAGCTTCCGATTCTACATAACATAAAAACTTTTTGTAAGGCAAAATCAACGAAACTCACAATTTATTTCTTTACACCCGAAAAACGCGTGTTTCACGTAGTTCAAGATGTCGGAAGGAAAGAAAGCAGAAAATATGACAAACTGTCAGAAAGAGGCATGCAACGAGAAGCAAAACAGTTAGGTTGGCTGAAAATTATAATCATGCAAAAGGGATAGGAATCGATGTACTTTTGATGCCAACATCTCAGAAGGGCGCCGTTTAGTCATTCGAGAAAACTACACGGTAAAAAAACTTTACCCATTTTATGTATTCAAATTGCCCATTTTCGGAAGTTATTCGAGCTGTCAAAAAATGGGTATTTTTTTGTTTCTAACAATGAGTACTTTTTATCCATTTCACAACTACTCGATGAGGTAATGTCAATGGGTATATTGATCTTGATAATGGGTGAAAAATCCTTAAGCATTATTTCAAGCGAGTTAACCTGCAAACTAAGGATCGTAGTAGAACCTGCTAATTATCGCCCTGCATCGGAGTCCGTGGCGGAAACGAAACATTTCGGCAATGCTCCGAAAACAACGTCTGTTTAGACTACTGAGGATGTTTAAAATATGCGCCAGTTCGGCATTTTTAGAGCAGCCAAAAGATCCAGCCATCAAAAATATATCCAGTTGGCGGTTTTATTTTGTTAAGTAGTTTTAGAATAGGATTTCTATCTAGATTCTTATACTTTTATAAGGAAACTATAATGTGAAATGAATGTTATTTTATGTTTTTTTTAATTCAGAAATAATTCTATTGACAGTATTTTTCATTCTGGCGCGAATTTCATGAATGGGTATTTTTACGCATTTTGTTGTAACAGTTCTGCGAAAAATAATGGGTGAAACATACCCAGGTTGACGTACAAGGTCTATACTCATTTATGAGTACAAACGCTTTACCCATTTAATGGGTTATTCTACTTTTATTGAAAATGAGTAGTTTTCTACGCATTAATGGGTACTTGATTTTATCAGTGTAGCATATAATGCACAACGAACATTTGCGAAAAATTATTTATTCTGATTGCAGTTGAAAATCCAAATAGCAAACTTGCGCCTTTCAACATTTCTCCTATTTTCAGCGTGCGCAATAAAATGCAACTAGTGTACATGATGAGAAAGTTGATTTTCAACAATGTCCACCAGATTCTGATTGGTAGGGGCAGATTACTTGTGATGCATTTTGCAAAATCAACAAAATTAAATGCATTTTCTTGCCATCAAAATAGAAATTTAGAATGTATTTTGCGTTGCGTGTAAAGTACGATTCACACGATACATAAAGCTTCCGTCACCGGTACGGAACGTCAAGATTAGTTACATGCAGTTAAATGGAAGCATTCACACACATCAACGGCAGTAAAGTAGTGCGCGTTATAGCCCGCATAAATGTGTACCATATGCCAACCATTGCATCAATCGTTTCAAAACTATTTTCAATATGGTTCGTTCAACAATAGATTAACCATTGCCTAGTATAATATTGAACATAACCAGTGTCGTTTTTCCATACTCGACTATACAAACAACGGGTTGTTAAGAACAGTCACCATACCAAAATGTGCTGTTTTCCATATACATTTTGACAACATACCATTCAAGAACCATACAGATTATGGTGGCATGCATATTTTAGGTCTAGCGATGGATAAAATATTAGCTGGAGAAAAAAATCTCTTCCCTTCACATTTCAATTCTATCGATTGATGAAATATTATTTTGCTCTCGCCATATTCTGAAGAATGCTTCGTTGATACTAAGTGGACTGACACTTTATCCAATTGAGCTATCTCCGTAATATTGTTAGACGAGGATTTTTGACCATCTTAAGCTACAGATTTTTGTAGCAGGGTAAACAGATATGCGAATAACAAAGCCCACCAGAGTAATATTAACCTCTGGCGCCAAAAGACAATGTAGTATACAAATCTCCAATATAGGATACACGGAAGGTATTGGAAATGGTTACTAAAATGGGTATGGTAGTATAACAGTTCAATCAACGACACGACCTGAAACTTGATGAAAAATTGTGAAAAAAAATGATCCGATTCATTTACTGCCAGTTACCAGTATATTGAGTGACCCCTTGATTCGAACGAAAAAAATATTTCTTCGGCAACACTTCTTTGTTTATTGATTTTCAGTTGCTATATAGCAACCATGGTATGTAAACATCAACTGCCTAGTTACAGGAAAAACTGAAGAAAAAATTGGCATCGTAAGCACTCCCGTTCTTCTTACGAGGAACCTGCAACGGTTGTAGAAACAATAAGCGGTTATTCTTCAAAGAATCCATCACCTGAGGTTGAGCACAAGAAGGTAATGAGGTCGAATTTCTGTATTGTATACATTAATTAAACTAATGTAATTCTGATTCCAGAAGAAGGTAATAGGGATCTTTAGGGGTGTGCGGGTTAAGGCATATTCTGATGCAGATTAGTACTGTGAGTTAATATCTCAGTCCTTTTTCAATTTTTTTGGCCCGAAACTATTGAAAAAACATTTTTTAGTTTGTTTCCTTTAAGGACAATAACACATCCAAACCCATGAGACTTGCACGACTCTATAGGTTGCCTTATCAGATCTACCATAGTTTGCAGATTAAACTTGGGATGGCAGGCTGCTAGCGGATTGACAAAGTACCAGATCATGTTGTGTGGGGTGCTGTCCCGGTTAACAATGAGGCGAACGAGACATTAGCAGAAACGTCATTTAGTAGGACAACTGTCAGTTTGCTGGTTGAATTTAATTTGGTTTTTTTAAATTTAAAAATCATAAAAGAATAATTAAGGCTTAAGAATAATATGAGTGTACTCGTAAGGACACTCGCTACCAATACATATGAAAAACTGGCACATTTTTTCCAAATTAAAGATCCCTATTGTCTAGTTTAGAGACTCCAGCGATAGAGATCCGATTTTGATGCGCTTTACTGTCTAACAGGTGTACTCCAACCCAAACAAACCAAATCCGAGAGCGGAAATGCAAAATTCCCAACCAAAGCTTAATAAACTGAAAAAATAAGTTGCACTCAACAACACTCGCAACAATAATAGTGCAGTGCTTTAACGAGTGAGCTCACGCAGCGGAGCCAGTGTGATGCGGTTCCGCCGCATATCCTAGGCCAAGGATCCGAAGCGGCGTAAAGCCTGGAGGTTCCATTGAACGAGGAGTTGATCAACCCGTCGCCGGAGCCACAAGCACACCTGTGACCCTCTCGCTGCACGACCCACTCAAACACTTAAAACCGACTGAGCGGCTGCGAAATCGGACAGCACACCAGAAAACGATGCGGCGTAGCCACACTAGTCAACCGAACACTGATTAATGTGGGTACGCCACATCGCCTTTTTATGTACTGTCTGACGGCGTTGAGGTTCTATTGAAGGAGGTATTGATTAGCCCGTCGCTGAAACTGCAAGAAAACCTGTGATTCTCTCGTTTGCCCGGTTTATTCAAATAGTGTTCGGTTGACTAATGTTAGTGTTCGGTAGACCAGCGTGGCCACGCCACATCGCCCTTCTGTGCACCGTCCGACCTCGCCGCCGCTCAGTCGGCCCCAAAACCAGCCATAGCCTCCACACTTGGGTAAACCGGGCAAACGAGAGGACCACAGACTTCCCTACAACTCCCTCGACGGGTTGATCAACGCCTCGTCCAACGTAACCTCAGCGGCCCCACGCCGCTTCGGATCCCTGTCCTCGGATATGCAGCCAAGCCGCACCACAGTTACTCCGCTGAATAAGTCCGCTTGTTAAAGCACTGTCATTGCTATGAGTGTCACTCATTTTTTTCAGTTTATCAAACTCTGGTAAAAAATTTCACACTTCCGCTCTCAGACTTGGTCCATTTTAGTCAAAATACACCCCTTTGGCAAAAAATCGCATTAAAATCGGACCTCCATCACCAAAGTCCCCAAACCAAACAATTGCCCAGAAGAAGAAATATAAAGGAAGATGGAAAACGTTGCTCTCGTTCCGTTGGCCGAGGAAGCAGTCCTGTTGCTAGACATCGAATTCCGGAAATCGGTAGAAATGGCGGTTCCTCGTCGCCCCAAACGTATCGAATGCGGCGTTGAGTTGGAGTAAGAATTGCAAAGGGCTGCTTGTCTGCCGCAACTTAACGAACCATTAAACGAGTGATCCCAGTGGGTACTGACGGTCAATTTTCTATCAGTGGGTCGCAACAGACAGTGACACTGAAGTAGCAGCAATTTGCAAGGACAAAATTGTATCTCCTTGAATCACATATGAAAAATATAAGCGGTTTAGCAACAGTGGATATTGTAACTAGTCTATTTTATACTTTTCGAAAATTCCGCAGTGTATGCACGATTAATCTGTTAAGTAAAATTTTTCGTTGTTGGGACTCAATCATTCGAGCCCGAACCAGAAAGCCATTTTTTATCTCATTGTAAGTTGCATATTAATGATTACGAATATTCGAGTAACAACATTATTGTTTAAGATAGTGAATTCAACTGTTGCTGCATGTACCATCTAAGTGTGTCGAACCTTCCAAGCGATATCTCACGTATCAGAGAACACTCAGCCTTATTCTGGGCGGCGTGTGACGACTAAACTCACCTCACTTTACGTGACATTTTCACCCGGTTCTGAGAGTCGACTCGGGTGAGGTGAGATTCCCCATTGCCGTTAAATGGGCATCTTACGTCACCCGAAGGGACTCTTCAGAATTGGGTGAGAAAAGTCACGTAGAGTGAGGTGAGATTAGTCGTTTCACGTCACACGCCGCGCAGAATAGGGCCGACTGTAGTAAGATGCCTCGATGGAGTGAGGGGAGCATCGGTCGGACAATGAAAAGGATATTGAAGCAAACAAAGATCTGACCTTCAGTAGTCACTTCACAAATCTTTAATACTCAATACACAAATGGAGTGAGACTAAAACCCAAGCTACACAGCTCAATCGTTCGTTCAATCGTGATTAAATCACTCCAGTGATAACCTGCCGGATCAAAATGAGCGGCTTGTACAACAGAGTAGATTTGCATATCTTTCAAAGTTCAGCTCATGATTTTCATTCATCTGAAGGCCACTTAGAACCAGGCCCAGGAAGTTCTAACAAGGACGGTAAGATTGGTGATCTGTAAAATTTCTAGAAAATGCTGGAGCGTGGGTACGCAACACGTTACACAAGTCTTCAGTCAATGAACCGAGAGTTACCTCTACCTGCAAAATATGCGGTAACGACGTCATCGTAGCCCCATCACTTTAACCAGCGTGTGCCGCATTAGACAACGCTGGCGAGATCAGCGAAAACGAGGAAATAGGGCATCAAACACAGCACTAGGATCTGTCACCCATGCAGGCAGATATTATAAAAGGGGTAAATTTTAGTGACCAGTTTGACCATATTCATGCCGGGAGCGATAACTTTGTGCTGTTCAACTATTTCTGAATCAGGTGGACTTCCGTGCACACGATAAAGCGCCATCGGGCTGGATGTGAACTTCTAATCATATTTTGTTTTTATTTATAAGATACTAAAATCATCATTGCCTAAGACGCTTGATTTATACCTTTAATATGTTCAATCGATTAATGTCGTGCTAACCAAATACATTAAATTCGCGTTAACATTTTTGCTGCACTATCCCCCGAACTAGGCAAGGGAAGACGTTTTGATTTTAGGGAGCGATTTGTCTGACAAAACATTCGGCCATTCGAGGGTGCTGAAAGTAGGATGAGTCGTAAATAGCTAGTTCTTAATTTAAAAATCACTCACCTCTGGAAAGCAGCGCTTATTTTGCAGTTTATTACCGAATATACTTTTCACCTTTGCAGCCAACGTCGACGGTTTAATTATTTTGTTGCTTTATTTTCGTCTGCGTAACCAGGGATTGCAACGGTGTATAATCGTTGTTAGGAAAAAATAACAGCTTCATTACTGCTGCTAGTTTCATATATTTTCTAACCATATATCAAATTTGACAGTACCAGTTACCTGAGTCACTGAGGGGTAGTCAGATTTGAGATACAGTTTTGGAATACAAGTGTCTAGTCGTGTCGTTGGTTCAATTATAATGGTGAAATATATCAGCAGTATTCCCAATATGGTGAGCATTATACGAATAGTTTGGAAATGGTTCCGAAGATTTTTGGAATGGTATTGTGCCTTGCAGGATAATCGCTCGATATGCGATTATATGAAAGCTCAATTGAGATAGGCGCGTGACAGCCGCCTATATAAATGTATAGGCAGCTTTTTCCTTGAAGCTTTCGAAAAGCACACAGCTGGCAGAAAAATAAAGCTCCACTGAAATCTGCTTGCGGAGCAACTGCGGCTATATTTGATGCGCCTTTCAGACGCCCGCAATGTGAGATTTTATTATAAGCGCGACAATATTTATTTATACGGGAGGGCATCATTGTGCAAATAATGCGCACAACTTCCGATAGAACAAGAGAAAATCTAGAGCTGTTTTTCATTAGGGGCCATGCACTAATTACGTAAGGGCATATGGGGGGAGGGGGAGTTTCAAAATATCTTACAAATTCTTATCTGAGGGGGAGGGAGGGTTTGTCCTTTCTTACGTAATATCATAAAACAAGTTTAAAAAATTAAATCCATAAGGAAAATATTCTTTTTAATAAGAAAAGGGAACTATTTTCATTTGTACCATATAATCCTTGTATATCAAACAATATGAGTGATTTTTTGGGTCTTGGTTGTACATTGTTCTGCTCGGGAACTGGAGTCACAAAATGCCTTACAAGTTAAGAAGTGTTGATACTTAGGGGCAGATCACTTGTGATGCATTTTGAAAAATCAGCGAAATTAAATGCATTTCTTTCCATCCAAATAGAAATTCAAAATGTATTTTGCGTTGCGTGCAATGTATTTTGCGTTGCGTGTAAGACGTCAAAACCCAACAAAAAACTAGCCCTATATTCAACACAACGTCGAACAAAGTGGATCAGCGTAGGACGATTGTTAAACAAACTTTTGTGCGAGGGAGTGCAAAGTTGATGAAAAAATGGAAATTAAATGCATTTTTTCTAATTTGATGCAAATTTGTTATACATTCCTAGAGTGATCTGCCCCAAGGTTGATACCCTTCGTGTTGTTAGACCGACTTTGTTCTTTTCAAACGTTCGATTCAAACCCGCAAGGTATCTGGAAAATGTTGTAACATGCGATTGTCAAAGATCTTGAATGTCGAATATTTCCAGAGTGTGAACTGTATTTTAATACAAGAAAATTCGAAAATGGTTAACTCGGAGCGTACGATAAGAGTCACAGCTGGAACTCAGAATAATTTCATGCCAGAAGAGGTTATAAAGTCTTTTAAATTCTACATCACAAGAAAATAGATTCAAAGGAAGTGGAATATAGCAAAGCAGATCATGCGGACCAAATTGGAGTTACTGAATATCTGACAACAGTTATTATTTCTACTGGGCGAGATTGATATGCAATTAAAATTCTGCAGATGATTACAGTTAAATTTTGTCATGATTTTTCTTGTAATAATTCTATACATATCGTTTTCGCTATCTTATTATTTGATGAATTAACAATTCGATTTTTTAATTACGATAATCATGATAAGACCTTATGTAGGAGGAGGGGGAGTTCACCAAAATCTTACGAACTCGTATCTGGGGGGGGGAGAGGGGGAGGTTGAAAAGCTCTAAAAAAGCCTTACGTAATTAGTGTACGGCCCCTTACATCATTTCTAACAAAAACGTCAAACGGAGAAATCGCGTGTGAAAATTCCCTTGTAACTTTTAAATTTATTTAACAATTAAAGTACATAGAAGGCTATTAATTCAACTATTATCTCTGCATTTACTCATTGTAGGATCGTATAAGCATATTACATGGTTTTACCGAGGATAATATAGAGATAATTGATAATAATTATATTATTACAGTTTGCCGATCGCTTTTGCTATTATGCTCTTTTACATATGTGGTCTTGGCAAAACCGTTTGTAGATGGTACATTTTACATGACGTTTTGACAGGCGGGCTTGTAGATGTGATGTGTTTCCTATGCTGTATTGGCGATTCTACGTCGAAACCGCTCACAGATAGCGCTGGAAGCAAAGTGTTGCTGATTTGATTCTGTTCTGTCATAGTGCATATATTTTCTGTAAACATTGGTAAAAAATAACTTTTAAACACCAAATCACCGACCAATTTGTTGACAATTGTTTATGAAAATGAAGGAAAACCATCATTTTATAAGATGACGAGTAAACATCTAGCGAAAAGGGTGTAAAACATAGTGGTTTCTAATATTATTGGCAGAGCTATATGTCTGCTGTTCCGAAATGTAATTTGTTGAGCACCGTAGCCGCCGCAACATCATTTCCCGTTCCTCCTAAGTTAAATTAAACCTTCATGAGATGTAAATTCATAAAACTCTCCAGATCACGCGAGAAAAGAATATATATTTGGCTTATTTATGGAACGATTTTTTATAACCACAATAATATCCCGATTACATTTCGAAGAAATGTATGAGCCAAATAGTTGCAAATGCCTGTAATTTCAAAATAATTGCAAATAAAACTAAATTTCTTTTTCGTTTCATTCATATTTTGGAAGTGGTAAGCTTTTTCCGAGAAGAAATTGAATGTTTTGTTGTAGGCTACGACTTACTTGCGGGTGAAAAAAGGCAAACTGTATCACTTTGCCAGTTAATGCGCTGAATCATAGGTGTCGCATGACAAATTTGGTTTTGCCCCAAATCGCCAATTGCAATCGAGAGTGTAGATATGAGGTTTGGTATTTGAAAAAGATGCTAACCCGTATAAATAAATACCATTCCAGAAATCTTCGGAAACATTTCCTAACTATTCATACACACAGAAAAAAAGTATTGTTAAAAGTAAGAGTGTTCCGCTCTTAGCAAAAAACAACCCACGCCAACTATTAGGTTGAAAGTAAAACTTTTAAATTTACCAAGAATAATAATCAAAGTAAAAGTTTTCCTTTTAAGCAAATGAAGAATAGTACTCAAAACAAAAGTTTTATTTTTAAACTAAGAGTATGCGTTGGTTGTTTTTTGCTAAGAGTGAAAAACTCTTATTTTTGCCAACATTTTTTTTCTGTGTATAATACTCACCATATTGGGAATACTACTGATACATTCCACCATTATAATTCAATTATTATACTACCATACTCATTTTAGTTACCATTTCCAATACCTTCCGTGTATCCTATATTGGAGATTTGTATACTACATTGTACTTTTGTGCTAGAGGTTGATGTTGCTCTGGTGGTCTTTGATATTCGCATATCTGTTCACGCTGCTCCAAAAACCTGTAGCTTAAGGGACCATCCATAAATGACGTAGCATTTTTTGAGCGATTTTTAACACCCCCCTCCCCCATCGTAGCATTTCGTCACAAACTTCTAAATACCCCCCCCCCGCCTGGTAATTACGTAGCTTGACGGTAACTCTACCCTCGTCCCCTCGTCCCCGCAAAATTTAAAAAAAAAACTAAAAAACGATGATAGTTATTCCCCTTTAAAAAGCTACGTAGCATGACAAGACCCCCTACCCCCCTGTCGTCACACATAATCACAAAATACAAAACACCCCCCTCCCCCATATAATGCTACGTCATTTATGGATGATCCCTAACATGATCAAAAATCCTCATCTTGCAATATTACCGCGATAGCTCAATTGGATAGAGGACAGTCCAGTTAGTCTCAACCAAGCTCTCATCAGAAGATTGCGTGTAACAAAATGAAATTTCATCAATCGATAGAATTGAAATGTGAAAGGGAAGACGTTTTTTTTCTGCGCCAAATATTTTATACATCGCTAGATCTAAATGTTAAAAAAGAATATTTCGCAGTGATATACGTACGAAATATTCTTTGTATATAAACAATTTGCCATTCACGGGACGGCAGTTGACAGTAAGAACTGTCATATGGAACGTGCTATAAAAAGCTCGGAGATGTCATCTGACAGAACGTCATGTGACAAAAGCTTCAAGTGGGTAACTTGAGCTTTTGTCACCTTGCATGCCACCATAATCTGTATAGTTCTTGAATGGTAGGTTATCAAAATGTATAAGGAAAATCGCATATTTTGGTATGGTGACTGTTCTTAACGACCCGTTGTTTGTATTGTCGAGCATGGAAAAACGACATGAGCATGGTTATGTTCGATATTATACCAGGCAATGGTTAATCTATTGTTGAACGAACCATATTGAAAATGGTTTTTCGACGTTTGATACAATGGTTACCATATGGTACAGATTTATGCGGGAACTACAGTCGACTTGGTAAAACATCACAATGCAAAAAATCACATCTACAAAATGTTAGCAAAACTTTGATATACAATATGTGACATTTTGACTTAAGATTAAATTATCACGTGAAGAGTTATTTTTTCTATTATTTGTAGATGATAAAGAGTCAATTCTTAGCTTGTATTTGTCATAATAAACTCAGTTTGTTTACATTTGTCAGATATGACGTTTTGAATAAACGGTATGGAAATACGATTTTCGCTGAATGCTCGACAAACATATGATTACGGCCTAAAAGCCAACTGTCAAAATCCACTTTGAATGGAAATTCCAGACAAACCGTTATTAGTCGGACACAGTTCACAACAGTTTATTGCGCATTTTGCACCTAACAAGACTCCTGCGTTGAAAATATTTGCACAGTGCATTTCCCTCACTACACATATACATATGCGTTCTGTATACTCGTACCCTATCTGACAGTTCTTTTTGTTTTGTGTTAGCAATTTGCTGCTGCTAGATTAGGCAGATATTTTTCAATAATTTCAATTTTTATAACAAAAGGCTAAATAAAATATGTGATATTATGTTATTGCGGAACCGTTTTCAGCCTCTGTAAACACGGATTGAAACAACATATGATTACGGACGATTTACAACCCGCGGATACGGATCCGGAAACTGGAGAGTGTTTAAATATAATCAACTATTCTCGGGACGATCTTTTGCGTTACGATGACTCTCCTGCTGCTTCATTGTTATCTGAATGATTGTATACAACTTAAGCTTGTCCGATACTGGGATGGATATCAGCAAAGCAGAAAATGTTGATCACCAACAAAGTGAAAGCAGATTGCCGGAAGGATTTGCTTGGTTGCTGGCTGCCTATTGCGATAAAGGATTTTAAGGGCCATAGTTCCAGCAAGGAAGTGGGTCTCCAGAAATACTGCCGAACAATTCACTCAGTTGTTGCCTACTGGCGAACATTTTTTAGAAACGAGAAGTGATTTTTACATGCGACTAAAGTAGAGTGGCAATGCCTCTTTGAAGCTCCAAACCGATTCCGCAAGAGGACGATTTCATCCGTTTTGCGTTCTATGATAAAACCAACAATAGATATTACTTATCTTTAACTAATCTACTAATCTTAATTGAAATTTCCAATGCTAATCGATAAAAAATGACACGACATATTTTGTTGTCAAAATTCTGCATGAGTATTAGTGAGTGAGGAAAACTAGCTGTCAAAAATCTCACGCGCTAGAGTCTTAAAATTCATAGGATGGGCAATATGAAAGAGAACACTTTTCTCTTTCGTTTACTACCAACATATGTGATTGGCGTGTAACGGTTTGTCCGGAATTTCTATTCAAAGTGGATTTTGACAGTTGGCTTTTAGGCCGTAATCATATGTTTGTCGAGAATGGATTTTCCAGTTTTTAACTGCAACCAGAATATCTCGTGGACAACTGGATTTGTATACTTCCTATCCCTCGACAAAGTTTCTACTTCCTTTCGATCCTCTTTAACTACGGTGCCTATGTGTGGACTGACTTTTATCATTAATGTCATGACAGATAAAAAAGAAAACAGGAATTTTCGCAACTGTATTCATCGTATTCGGCTGATTGAAAATTCTGTGAAATTGTTTTTTGTCAGTTATGTGTGTTTTCTGCTATTGTCACTTATATCGCGAATTCTGGCAATAGGAAAAACTATGCATCTAAAATTATAAACCGTTAGGTAAAGGTAAATAAGTTCTTATATTTTTCTATTTTGCATTATGCCCGATCTGAAAAAATCAATAAGCTCCTACTGTACGCAGTACCTACATAATGAATTTATAGGATTCTTCTAGCGTCGCGTAATGAGTCGCAATGTCATTGACGCCAGAAACTGAAAGTGCAACAACACCGAACGAAGAAAACCAATTGCACCACCAGCTGCCGCAAAAGCGTTTGAACATTACTACTCAACCAATTACGCTGATTCTGCCCACTAGTGGTAAATTATTCTACGAGAAAAAGAAGGATTTCCAGCTGTGCAAACCGCAGCTTCTGCCGCTGAAGTCGTTCAGCCTAGAGAAGCTCGAGAAGATGCAACAAGAAGCTCACCGGCAATTACAGGAAACAAGAGCCCGTACAGCCGTTGCTGAGAAGTTCTAAATATCTAGCCCGATACTTAATCGATAGTACACGACACTAAAGAAAATGGCTTACCTCTTGGTATTTTCCATTTGTTTAGCATTACTACTAGCATCAATTTCCCTGTACCGATATGGGTGCATCCAGCGCCAACATCCAGTTGTGACCTTTTCGGTGCTGACTGCATGGAGCTTTTCCTTTCTGATCGTTTTCACTATTCCATTGGACGTCACTTCGGTGAGTATAATACTTTTGTCAGTTTTAGGATTGTTGTAGATGTAATTTTTGAAAAATTGGTAGCTGTTGTTAGTGTAAAATATTCATTTATATTTTCGATTCTCTTCCGTATTTCGTTTGCTAGACCGTCTACCGGCAATGCATCTTGGAACACAATACAACTTCAAAATCTGCAACGGTGGCTGCTAATGGAGGCAACGAGAGTACCTGCCAGCGCCCATGGGGAATGGTGGAAGAGGAAGTGTTTCCGAATCTCTGGCGCATCATTTACTGGTCGTCGCAGTTTTTAACCTGGTTAATAATGCCACTGATGCAGTCCTACCTGAAGGCGGGTGATTTCACTATCAAAGGTAAACTAAAATCCGCCCTGGTCGACAACGCAATTTACTATGGATCGTACCTGTTTATCTGTGGTATTTTGTTGATCTATCTCGCGTTGCAACCCGGAATCTCTCTGGATTGGCAGAAGTTGAAGGCAATTGCTTCGTCCGCATCGAACACGTGGGGCTTGTTCCTGTTGGTGTTGCTTTTGGGTTACGCTCTGGTAGAAGTTCCCCGAGGACTATGGAACAATTCAAAGCCTGGTTTTACTCTGCAGTATGCCTACTTCAAATTGTCTAAACTGAGTACCGAGAAAGCGGAAGCTGAAGAGCATGTGGATGATGTTCTGGAAAGCTTGCTCTCAGCTAGTCGAGCTATTCCTGCACGACACGAGCTTCGACCGGCTGTGGAAACTATTTTACGGAAAGTCCCAACCGAATTAATGGAACGAGCACGTCGTATCAGCCGAGATGATGGATCTCCGGTCGCTGTTCCGTCAGAGAAAGCTTTAGTTAGGCTTCATCGGCAGGTTATTAAATCTCTACAAACTTTCCAGCGAACAGAAGCGCTCTGGAATGTTCAGGTGAACAAAGTTCTTCATCTGGAAGACGTTGCTAAAAACGCTGTATCGTTGGATCATCGCTTCAAAATGGAGTTTCCCAGGAGTCGATCTGGTCTGACCAGAGCAATGTATAGCCCAACACTAGAATGGTACTGGGAATGTGTTATGAAGGCTCCTTTTCTCAAGGCATTGGCTATAATCACTGGGTTTTTATCGTTTACCGTCGTCTGGAGCGAGCTGACCTTTTTCAATCGGGAACCTGTGTTGTCAATCTTTGCCAACGTGCTGGAGATAGCGAAAGGAAGTTATGATTTTGTTACGATCGAACTTTTCTCGATGATGACCCTTTGCTATTTATGCTACTGTGCCTATTCAACTGTGTTTCGTATCAAATTTCTGAATCTATACTACTTGGCAGCACATCATCAAACAAATGAATACAGTCTGATATTCAGTGGAATGTTACTTTGTCGTCTGACACCACCCATGTGTTTGAACTTTCTCGGTATGATTCACATGGATTCACATATAATTAAGGAACGAATTCAGGAGACCCACTATACTCAGATTATGGGTCATATGGACGTGCTGGGGATTATTTCCGACGGATTTAACATCTACTTTCCAATGGTAATGCTTGCCTTCTGTTTGGCCACCTGGTTCTCACTAGGAAGTCGTGCTCTTAATGCTCTTGGCTTCCAGCAATTTATGCTCAATGAAACCATCGCCACAGAATTGGTCCAGGAAGGTAAAGACTTGATCGTACGGGAGAAACGAAAGCGTCAGCGGGCCGAGGATGCGATTGCCCGTCGGCGGGATAATATTCTCAGCAATTTGGGAAGAGATTCGGGAATTGGTAGTAACAGCAGCGGAAATGGAGGTGGTGGCGTCGGCAACATAATTGCCAAGTACAAGTCAAGGAATTTGGATACAGCTACCGGTACGGTTGGCCCGAACGATGATCTAGTGCGACATGGCGATCGTCTTGACTACAGTACCAATGGACGAGGGGGGACTGATCTGAACCGGTCTTTGACGGATGAGATCAACGAACGGTTCGGAGTTAGCACCAACGTTACCGTTGGTTTCAAAGGATATAGCGAATTCGGCGATGATGACGACGACGGACGAGGCAACAGAAGCGGAGGCAATGCACCGCGAGGATTCTTTGATGATGTCTAAAGGATTAGTGTATTAGTGCATTTTATGTTTACAACAGTGGTGATACTAAGTTAAAAATATTAATTATATTTTACGTTTTTGATGTACCAAACCTGTCTAAATTCCAATCAATCACCAGCCACTAGTATGAATTACAATTCTATTAGCCACTAAAGCTAACATTTGAAGCCTAGTTATACATCAGCAAAATTCCACTGCGTTTTATAAAAGAGATAATAGTCCACGGACCATAATGATAGTCTAATAAATCCATTTTTAAGCGAAGAACAATTTTCAAGATGTTTAATAAACGTATAATGCAGAAAATGGTAGGTCCGTCCAATATTCAAGGAGATCTACATGGAATCAACAAGAATGTATTGGAAGTAAAGTGAAGTGGAAGGAAGCTTAATAATATTGTATAATTATACCGTAGTTTATCAACATATAGTGTGTTATAAATGAATTGCTTGCAGCACATAAAACATACTGTGCTTCGATTATATATCTAGAACAGGAATCTGAGTAGCAATTTCGTGCTCATATACTAAGAAATTCTAAGCACATACCCCCATCATACGCAGCAGGTTTAAACACATAAAGACAGGATAGTAGGTATATGATAATGAACAAATGAAGTTCAATAAAGTAACTGCTAACAACATTTATTGTCCTTTTTGAGAACAATTAAAGGCTTTCTACAAAACACGGTCATGGTAACATCAATAATGCAGCAATTCTTGAGCGTTTTTTCAAAACGTCATATCTGCAATGAGTTACTCTCTTTGTTTACTTTCTCTTCTGTTAATAATTCGGTCATTTTAACATTTATCTCTCAACTCTTTGCATAATATGCTAGTTAAAACCACCGTCTTTCGATCTGTACTGTAAAATAAGTGAAAAGTGTTATAGTGACGCCGTAAAAATCGAAAGAGAAAGTAAACAAAGAGAGTAACTCATTGCAGATATGACGTTTTGAAAAAACGCTCAAGAATTGTCAAAAACTTTGCTTACCTCTTGAGCGTTTTTTCAAAACGTCATATCTGCAATGAGTTACTCTCTGTTTATACTTTCTCTTTCGATTTTTACGGCGTCACTATAACACTTTTCACTTATTTTACAGTACAGATCGAAAGACGGTGGTTTTAACTAGCATATTATGCAAAGAGCTAAGGGATAAATGTTAAAGTGACCGAATTATTAACAGAAGAGAAAGTAAACAAAGAGAGTAACTCATTGCAGATATGACGTTTTGAAAAAACGCTCAAGACCTTATCGAAACTAATCAAAGTTTTTGATGCCTGCTTTGGTGTGATGTAACTCATACGTAAAAATCTGTTGAAAAAATGCACAAGTTTGTCTCAATCTTGAGCACGAGGACTAAAATTGAGAAATCAGCATTATAACGATTATAACAAAAACTGTGCATTAAAACAGAAATCTGTGGAATCTGAACAGTATTAGTAATCTGTGCAGAATATTGAAAATCTTTTTTTTAATTTTACTTTATTTTTATTTGCGTGACTAAAAAAATGTCGTTCGTCACGCATATTGAAAACCTCTGAAACAAAATTTGTTTAATATTTATCTGCGCACCTGGCATCCCTGTTGGAAATCGACGAGCAGTATCCCAGTAAAGTTCAGCCGGAATTCTGGTTGGTTTTAATTAGTATTCCGGCTCCCGGTAAAATCATTCGGAATTTTATTCGGACTCATGAATGGAATCAGTACGGATTCTAACCCCAACTCAAATGCAACAACCGATCCCAGTCACCGTAACAAGCAGAAAGTTAGCAAAAGTTGAGCAAAGCGAAATTGGTTCTGGCATAGTTTCTTGCCAGCATTTCGCGCGATTTGTGCGAGAATTCGCTCAAATGCAACAACCGTTTCTAACAGAAGTGGTTAAACTAAACGATGCTGCTCACTTTTAGCCAGAATCCAGCCAGGAACGTACGGCCAGGATTTCTGTACGCTTCCTGCCACAACTTAGTCAGATGTTTTACTCGATTCGTGCTAAAATTCTACCAGATAGGAATTGCCAAGATCTTTGCACGGTTTATTTCCGAGTTTTGCTCGGTTCCTGTCACAATTTGCCAGAAAACGCGAGCGAAACCGAGTTCGCCCTAGTTCAGCTAACCCGACAGCCCAGTTAAACACATTCCGGAACCGGTTCGGATTTCTGAATGGAGTCAGTATGGATTCCAACTTAAATGCAACAACCGATTCCGACTCAATCGGTTTCAGAATCGGTTGTTGCATTTGAGTTGGAATCCATACTGACTCCATTTAGGATTCCGATCGAATTCCTAATGGTTTGACCGGAAAGATACGCGCAGAAATATGACAGGGCGGCTAATCCAAGACTGACAGCAATATGGCAGAACGGTCTCTACCAGAAAATTTGGTGACAGGACAGTACGTTGTGTCACTGGAATCGAAATACAAATTAAAAACCAGCCAGAATTCCGGCTGAACTTTACTGGGTGTCCGACCGTTAGGCCTATTTCAAATTTTAGGATCGAATTTTGTTTTGAACTTTTCGTCGTCCAATCCAAGTCTGTCATGAAATATCTCGAAAACACCCAAAATCGTCGTTTGATTTCAAAAGGCCAAATTTTAAATCGAAATAATGAACAAAAGTTGGAAATCGTTCGATTCGCTCATCTCAACACCAAGCTATAGGAAATCAACGCGCAAAATTCCACTTCGGGCAACAAGTAGCGCATCGCGAGCCCTCGCTCAGCGGAAAAGAATTATAGAAAACGATACCTCCAAACTCGACGAGAATTCTACTTGTAGCAAGAAACTGTTCCGTTCTATTCAGGTATAAGCTATGCTCATATTATTTTACAATTAGTGCTTAATGCGTTGTATTTCAGGGATCCTTGCTAGATGATGAATCGACGATCGAAGACGCTTCGGACGATGAGAAAACGATTACTCTCACTAACAGAAGCAAAGAAGTGACATTGGAATCTTGTGCACCGTCACTGCAAATAGAAGAAGAAACATCCTCTAAGCACCTTCTATCGGACATCGAAGACGTTTCCGATGGCGAACCATCTGGTATGAAGAGGGAAGAAATCCTCGAAACTGAATCCTTCAATAAATCGGATTGCGAATCCATCCGCTGTAAACGTACGAAAGTGACAAGGTTGGATTTCTGCAGTCCTAGAACACACCGTTGCATTCGAAGGATAACTGACGATGTATTTGTAATATCAAATGCTACTGAACGTGAGCCAACTTCAGAGAAATCTCACAGGTTAAAAACATTTGACGAAAACAACTTGGAGAAGAGGTTTCCGAAGACACCAATTAATCAGCAGGGATCCGCTTGGAAAAGATTGAATGAATCATTCAAATCACCCAAGAAAACGATTGCAGCAAACCGGATTTCGTCAAGCGAAAAATGGTCATCTTTAAATGAAACCTTTAAGTCAAGTCCACCAGTAGAAATTGAAAATTCAGGCAAGTCTCCAAAGGATTATGAAATCGAGGACGTCGATGATATTATAATTCAGCAAGTTCCAGAAAGTAACCAGCATTCTTCCGAACTTTATACTAATCGCGACTTGGTTTACCCAAAACCACCAACACCCAAAGTGAAGTTTCGTAAGGGTTGTCAATTGTCTCGGTTGTACATGATTTTAAACGAAAAAATTTCCAGACAAACTCTCTGGCTTCATGAACGTCAGCTGGGCTTAGTTGGCAGAAAGACTCCTGTAAAAATCGATTCTGTAGTTAAAATTTTCGGCCGAATCGCTATTAGCTACTGGGAGCCGGACAAAAATGATCCATCAATTCGGTTAGAGCACATTTTATATTTAGATCCAGCCGAGAAACAAATCAAATATATTACCAAAGGGACTTTGGTAGAAGTCGAATACGATTTTGAACCGCATACATTGGACCGGCGGAAAGTGGTACATTTAGGAGTGTGTAAAATAAAAGTTTTTGAACGATAAAAATACAAATTATATTCCACTGATATTATATATCAGTTTATTTTATATTTCACTGATACCCGTATCTACAAATTCGCGTTTTTTGATCATGATTACAATGATCGAATGTCGATACAAGTGAAGGGTAGGAAAATATAAAAGGTATAAAAACAAACCTTTATTGTAACAAAATAATTAAATTACAATACAAAGTGCCATACTTAATATTGACAATAAATCCTGTGTAAATTTTTCAAACTATTTGATTTTATTTGTTGTAGTGTTGGAATCTGACTCCAGTTGTTTCAACAACCGATACAGAGCAGCTGCTTCCCGTATGCGACTGAACTCGACGCAGAACGCTTCCAGCTCGATACACAACTCACTCGTTTCGATTATGTGATTTCTGATCAAACTTTGTAAGAAGACACAGACCAACCGTACAAGCCGATTCTGCAGGTAACGATCCTTGATCGCTTCGCACGAAGAAATGCAGTTGCTGATGTATAGATGAACAAATTCGGTGGGAAGTTCAACGGATGTGGTTAGCCGATTGACAACTTCCATCGAATGCAGAGACATTTCCATATTCACAAGTACGCTGAAGTATTCCGTAATTTCCGTTGAGTGGATCAGTTTAAGAAGAATTTCAATCGCAATCAATGGATTGTATTCTACCAAATCGGGGAGCTGCAAAAAAAAACGAAATATTAAAATGTTGCTCGTTCTTAACATTCATCACAACTCAATTCATTTATTACCTTATCCGGTGTTAATCCCACGTTGTAGACCAATTCCGGGTCCTTCTCTAGCTCCCGCATCAATTCGTTCTGATCATGTATGCTCAGAGCCTGCCGGAAGGACTGTATGATAAGGTTCTTGGCATCTTTCCCCAAACTTTTCGATTCGTTAATCGAACTGTTGTAGACGGGCTTGTGGAAAGCAGGATTGCTCAGATCAAGCCAGATGAGCTCGTCTTCGCAATTCAAGAGCGGAGGAGCCACCGTCATAAACTGGGTCCCATAGCCGTTGGTGAGAAAACTACTGCCACTAGCTGCACTATTGCTGACATTGTCCGGTCGCTTCGTTATTCCATCCATGAAATTCTTAGGTTTTCGGAGTTATTCGTTGAAGAGCACTAACTATAGCTGCATACACTGCAGTAGCTTTTTTGTGAACAGTTTGTTTCTTGCCTTTGGTTTCTTATCACACTGTTTATTTACAGTGTTCTGCTATTATTGACAATACCCAGTGAAACCTATTCCGCAATTCTGAATAGATTCCAGCCAAATTGCAACAACCGATTCTAATTCAATCGGTTGTTCCCGGTCAAACCATATCGAAATTTGATTCGGAATCCTGAATGCAGTCAGTATGGATTGGAGCTCAAATGCAACAACAGATTGAGTCCGTGGTCGTTGGAAATCTTTCAGAAATCCTAGCTGATTTTTGTATGGCTCCAGTACATTCAATCCAGAAAGTGGGTCATAATTCTAGCTGGCTTCCAAGTTAAAATCGGTTTGCATTGGCTGAAATTTTGACAGACGTCTATCGTAATTCGGGCTCATTTTTCGGTTGGCATAACTGTGTTTGATTGGGACGTCTGAGTCCGACATTGTCGGAGTTTTCATAAGCTCTGTCATTTTTTCTTCCAGTTCGCTGTCAACCAGCTTCGATAGTATCACAAGTTTTGCTGATAGATGATTGACTTTTTATTGATGGTGAATTTTCGGGAGTGTTCTCCCCGTAGCTAATTCACGTTGTTGTCGTGCGTAATAACCCATGGTATTCAAGGAAAGTACTTATTTACTAAGGAACTTTGACGTGCTGCTGCAAGAGAGCTAATTCCAGCATCAGGCATTAGTGTGATTTGGAAAAAAAAGTGTCGCACTTATTTTATTCATCGAATTCTGGTGCGTCAGAAAAGTCGATTCCGATAAGAGACCAAAAGTGTTATCAATAGAAAAGGAGTGAGTCATCTATTGTTTTGCAATTCCAAGGATCCAAATTCGCACGATATATCGGAAGTGTCGAAAAATGTGGTTCAATGTTTGAACATACGTAGGAAGCTTGTGAAGTAGATTTTACCAAACATTGCGTTTTTTCAAGAAACAAGGTCAGCTGAAAGAAAAGGCAATCATCCGAAGAAGAAAACAAACTTGTGAAACAGTTCAACTGCCTGGAGTGGCAAAGTAGCGAAAAAGCGATTGAGATAACAAAAACGTTAGCGGTTAACTTACGAGAAAAATAAAAATCAGGGAGCAATGAAAAAATTGATCTCCAAGTTCGAAACCAAGAATGAAGCTACACCGAGTAAGGAAACCAACAGTTTTGTAGGAAAAACCTTTAAGCTCAGCAAGGATAATGTGGTTACTGTGGAGGAAGTGTTGGCCGAAGGTGGTTTTGCTGTGGTATTCCTAGTCAAAGGGCCGAATGGACAGAGATACGCCTTAAAGCGGCTGTACGTGAACAACGAACATGACCTGGGTGTTTGTAGTCGGGAGATTAAGATTGCGAGCAATCTTAGTGGTCACAAAAACATCATCGGATATATTGACCACAGTATCAACCCAAAGGGTAACGGGGTACACGAAATACTGCTACTGATGCCTTACTGCAAGACAAATCTTCTGACGTTAATGAATGCTCGTATACCAAATGGATTCAGCGAGCAGGATGTTCTGCAGATTTTCTGTGATGTAGCGGAGGCGGTTGCTCGGCTGCACCAGTGTCAAACTCCAATTATTCACCGTGACCTAAAAATTGAGAACATTCTACAAAATGACATCGGAAACTTTGTGCTATGCGATTTCGGATCAGCTACCGCTCGAGTGTTAAATCCCAATACTCACGGTAGAACATTGGTGGAGGAAGAAATACAAAAGTACACGACCCTCTCCTATCGTGCACCGGAAATGATAGACTTATTTACCGGGAGCGATATCACAGTTAAAGCCGATATTTGGGCGCTCGGATGTTTGCTATACAAGCTTTGTTTCTTCACACTTCCTTTCGGCGAAAGTGCTTTGGCTATTCAAAGTGGTCAATTCAGTATTCCAGATAACTCCAAGTATTCCAAGGAAATGCATCAGTTGATTCGATACATGCTGGAACCAGACGCAGATAGGCGTCCGAATATTTACCAGGTTTGTGACATAGCTTTTAGGATTGCAGGAAAAACAAACCCAGTGCGTAATTTGACAAAGTCTGCCGTACCAGCAATAGAATCTTTGACCGTTCCACCGTTCGAAAATGAATCGAAACGTGTTCCGGCAATTCCGGGCAATAACAGCAAAACCACAAAATCTGCAGCTCCTCTTGCTGAGGGAGGCACTTCGGTCGCTCCTCGTCAGCGTCCGAAGGCATCTCAGTCAACAGTCAACAATAGTTTTTCTTTGGGTCTACCACTAAATCCATCACCGAAGAATATTCTCTCCTCGCCGACACCAGGCATAGTGTCAGCAGTCAGTCAACAGGAACAAATTGGCCAGCCAGAGGCATTTGTGGCTAGCTTCACTGCAAACTTTCCTCCTCCGGGACAAGAAATACCTGGTAGTAACCTGTTTCAACCAACCTTTCCTGACCCGTTTCGGGAAGCAGAAGCAGCCGAAGCTCTCTCCCTGGCTCACGCTGATCGTTCCAGTTCTTCTGCGACTAGAGAATCGTCAACGTCATCAGTTCTTCAGTCACCTATTCACGCATCTGTTTCTTCACAGTCCGGAACATCGTACGGTGCTGGGAATGGTCCTAGCGTAACGGGAATGTATTTACCATCTAAACACACTGTTGTTGGTCATCGACGGAACATGAGTGATACTTCAGCATTCAACAAAGCATACACCACAGAAACTTCACAATTCCTAGCGCCGTACGATGCCTCAAACAATTACCAACCACCGGATGCGGTTCCAAGTGGTAACGGTTCGGAACAGAACCTTCATTCAATTCCGGCGACATTTGAATCACGCTCCTCCAATCCTCAATTAAATCCAACACAAAACAATCAGCAAACGTGGAATCCTTTTGGCGATCCAACTCCTTTCGCTCAAATGACAGAGGACCACATCTTTGGTGAAGAGTTTGACAAAATCCGTCAGCAAGGATCACAAGGAAGCCTTAAAACACCTCCGGAATCAAGATCTCGGCAGCCGTCGCTACCGCTGGTACAACCCATGTCAGGCACACAGGCAACATCCGTGAGTACAGTTACCACAAATGTACAGACCCAGTTCTCTCCGGAAAATATACCCGACACATTGGAAGATGATCCGTTCAGTTCCGCTCCCTTCACACTACCCGTGCGAGACAAATCTCGCTCTCTGAAGCTTGGATCTAAACGAATTATCGTCATCGATGGAGGTTTCTCTACGCAACTGGCGACCCATGTTGGGCAAGTAATTGATAGTGATCCTCTATGGAGTTCCCGTTTTAATGCAACCAATCCAAACGCGGTCATCGAAACGCATCTGGATTTTCTAAAGGCAGGCGCCGATTGTATTCTCACCAACACTTATCAAGCATCGATTGAGGGCTTCATGGACTATCTCGATATGAACGAAGAGGACAGCATCAAACTAATCAAATCGTCCGTCGAGCTGGCCAAAATAGCTCGTTCCCGTTATCTCGCCGAAAAGCTGGAAAACATATCCCACAAAATTCCCTGGGTAGTCGGCTCGATTGGACCGTACGGAGCACATCTGCACGACGGTTCCGAGTATACCGGCAATTACGTTGACACCGTTCCACTCGCTCGCATCCAGAAATGGCATCGACCTAGAATTAATGCCATTCTTGAGACTGGCGTCGATGCTCTTGCCCTTGAAACCATTCCATGCCGCGGTGAGGCTGAAGCTTTACTTGATCTGATGACAGCCGAGCATCCTACGGTGCGGTTCTGGATTTCCTTGCATTGCAAGGACGGTATGAGTACTGCACACGGTGAAAATTTCGCCGAAACAGCCATCGGTTTATGGAATAAGGCTCGGCTGCTGAAAAATCCCAATCTGCTGGCAGTGGGAATAAATTGCGTCCACCCGCAGCACACACTGTCGCTGCTGAAGGCAGTGAATGATCTGCGAGTCGACGAGGAAAACATACCATTGATAGTGTATCCGAACTCCGGCGAAGTGTGGAACGGAGGCTCGTGGACCGGCCAAGCAGATTGTATTCCACTGGAAACGTACGTACCACAGTGGATCGAGTTGGGCGTTAAATTTGTTGGGGGATGCTGTCGCACCAATGCTAGAGATGTGAAGCGGATCAAAAAAACGGTTATAAATCTGTACGGCGGTCGGTGTTCCTAGGAAAAACCGGAGCAGGCGGAGGTCGTTGTATCCGGCGAAATGCTGTGATGAGCCGGACGTTTTCTCCTTCTTGTTGGTGAGTAACTTTTTTCTTAATACGATATGTTTTTGTTAGTACATACATAATAAATAATGTAGATAGGGAACAATTTTGTTCGATCCTATGGAGTTCGAAACCTCTATCTTCGATATACGTATGTGGAGAGTTGTTTGTCGATCATTCCGGTCATTATATAATATAATAGATACACGATTGCGATATGGCCCCTAGTGTATAGAGTACACTTTCATAAGGATTCTGCTGTATTAAGTTCATTAATAATTAAACAATAGTCCATAAGAAAGGGGCTACCCTGTTTGGCATAAAGTCACTTGGCATAACGTCGTTTGGCATAAAGTCGTTTGGCATAATGCCCATATGGCATAAGAACTAATTTGATAGTGGTCATTTGGCATAATGGTCATTTGGCATAATGGCCATTTGGCATAAAATGTACAGGGCATTGAATGCTATTAAGGCCGTTTGGCATAGTGGTCGTTTGGCATAATGGTCATTTGGCATAATGGTCGTTCGGCATAAGACCCATTCCGCATAAAGCATGAAAATACTCGTTCAAATTTTTAGGGGTTTTGATTCAGTGAAATAATGTTGTTAATAAAATTATCTTTCAAAAAATATTTTATTGTTGATCAATTTAATGTTTAATAATTTAATAGTTTATCAATATTATCATCACTGAGCTCTTGATCCCAAGTTCGTGTAGGAATCCATATTGTGCACTATCTTTTTGATGTTCTCGTCAATTTTCTGACTAGTAACTTTGCGTTTTTTACTAGTGTTGCAAGAGAGGTAGCTACTAATCTGCCCTGCTGTATATTTCTCCTCTACACGCAATTCTTTTATTATATTGTATATACCAATACGACGCCCAACAGCAGTATTCCATCGGCTATGCCAACTTTCAATTTGATTGGTGGTACGGGGAATGTTGCTGAGAATATTGTCATATATCGACCACAACTGAGGCGGATAAAGTGGTTCCGTTCGAATTTCGCGTCCCTCAAATGTAACACGCCGAACTCTGCCTTTCACGTAGTTTTCTTCTACGTATCGGAAAAAAGAATTTGACTCTTTGGGTGCTGACGCTTTCAATTCATCGAAAGCTCTTACGATTTTTACCGCTGGCAAAAAGGCAAGAGACTGCACCCGTTTAAAATACTCAAAAAATAGAGTACTACTATTTGTCAGTCCGCTACTTTGTACATTCTTCCAGAGGTTTTGACACCAATGGAAGAAGCTCCCGTTATGTTTGGCTTCTGGAAATTCAGCCGCGAATTGAATTTATAATTGAATTTATAATGGCCTTTTCAAAATCCGAGAGTATTACCTCTGGATTTAAATCGATGCCTATCTTTTCGGCTGCTTCCACAATTGTAGCAAACAGTATCCTATATAGTGCTTCAGTCTTGGAAGTCATTAGGGCGTACACCATAGGGAAAGTGTGTTCATTGGAAGGTGCACAACTACCATGAATGGTAAATAACTGACGAAATAAACCCGGTACGCTGTCCAAAGTGCTATCTATCACCCAGTACTTTGTAGAAGCTAATTTTTTTAAATGTTCGTTCGTTGTAAATATGAGCACTCTGTCCTTGTCCAAACCGGTATCGGCTAATAGAAATTTATCGCTATCTATCGAAACAGTAAGCTCTTGCGGGACGACAAATTCCTTCAACGTTTTTGGCTCCTCATATTTTTTGTGTGAGCCGGCTCGAGCGCGCTTCACTATTTTCCGTTGCGCATTCGGGGAAATACGTTGTTGAACTTCGTTTGGAAAAGTAGCAGAAACTAATCGTATCATTTTTGCCGGTCCACTATGATCTTCCGTTGCTTTTCTTTTTAATGCAGATCTGTATTTGATTTGTAACACGTGGATTGGATCATATTCGTGGTTATGTTCTGTTTTGGAAACTAATTTATGTATTCCATCACATTTTTTCGTAACCACTCGGGATCGACACTTCCGACCTACGCTCCCGGTCGAGTGACTTCTACCTTTACGCTCCAAGTAATATATACTATCCACCTGTGAATACAATGAAAAACTTTGTAAGACCACGTGATGTGTTCATAACCTTGATGAAAATGTAACGGCATGTGATCATGTGACCAATAGATGAAAAAATATTTCAAGCTAATATACGTACCGGTTTTCTGTTAGAATAGTACACAAATCCTCGGTAGCTTAGCACATCTTTATTCTTTGAACTTTTCAGAATTTCTGGCAATGGCTCTACAGTCTCTTCTTCGAATCCAAGAAAATCCTCTTCATCGGACATTTTGAATTACACAGCACGTATGAGCTCTCCAACCGTTTTCCACTAAATGAATATAAATATATTGTGGAGAGAGCAGAACTGCGATTGAGTGTACTGAGCTAATGAGTGCCGGATAACTATCGGTATCTCAATTGGTTATGCCAGCGGTATACCACCACGCCACGTTTTTCACTCTATACGAACTAACACGCCACACATGTCGATAGGTAAGAAAGTTGGGAATGCGTTATTTGATAATAGTTCGTTTGGCATGACAATAAATAAAATAGGCTTTGATTCGGCAAAATGGTTATCTGTCATTCAAACTTCCAGAAAGCTGTGAGCGCTGAACCTGCATCTATGATTGAGTATGCCAGACAATCGTGTTGATCACAGGTTTGCTAGTGAGAGGTCTTTGACGAAAACCGGCGGATTCTCAGAGGCTTTGTGCCACTTCGTATCTTTTTCGCTGCATATTCAAATGAAACAGAGGAGTTTGTTTGCCAATAGTATATATTTATAATTAAACTTGTCGTAAACCCAAACTAATTAAACAACAAATTAATAGCCCCTATGTTTGAATAATCCGGTCAAATGAGCGAATCACAGATGTGCTTACGAGGGGCCGCCGCTTCCGCAACCGGTCGACGGCAACCTCGCCCAGCGCATCCTCAGCGACTTTGCACCGCTTGGATCGTCAAGCTCGGTTATGCGGCAAAGTCGCATTGCTCTAGGTACGCCTTAAACACTAGATCAGTGAAGAAACCGATAGTAGTAAGTGTAAATCCATCAATAAATTGTCATTTCTTAAATTTGGTAAAACCTGGTAATGATCATGCTATTAATTATCGTCTGGGTCAGAGTACCTTAATAGGGCTGGCTGTGTAGTAATTTTTACATGTTATAAAGAAGGAAGCTTGTCAAACATGCCTGCCCGGGCTCGACAGTAGGGGGGAAAATGTAATAAAATAACAAAAAAACAACGACAGATCGGATTTTATAAGCGATACTCGTAAAAAAAAAATCCCGAATAGTTGGGCTTCCAGCACAGTGCGGAAATTGAACGCCCACTTAAATGCTACATGGAATGGTGCTAGGCATAAATGTGACCATTCTATCTTCTCCTCCTTCTCTTCACGATCACCACCGGAAAAGTTTTATTATTGGACAAGCTGCCCGGCGGTAGCTGATGGTGGGAAAAAAGATCGAAACCAGATAGATAGATAGATGAAGCTGTTGCAACAGCGTAACGGTCGGTAGCTTAGTCAGAGTGAGGGTGGCTGGGGACGAATTGATGTGTATATTTTTGCTTATTATTTCAGTTATTGAAACACTGTTATGAAAAGCAACAATTCGCTGGCGAAAAAGTTCGGGCTTATAGTTTTCATGATGTGGAGAAGTTAGGGCTTAGGAGTTTTCATGATGTGGAGAAGTGATACGTTTGCATACGATGGGAACGAACCGGATGACCATTACCTGAAGATGCAAATAATTATGCCAAATGTCCGCTATGTTAAATGACTTTCAGTGTTATCACTTTGTCAAATCTATGCCAAATGACCGTTTTCCGAAGTTAAAAATAATTATGCCGAATTTCTGTTATGCCAAATAACCCGATTCCCTATCCGATAGTTTCAAGTTCCAGTAAAGCTTGAACATTCGCTAGGAACATGTGTACTTTTTAAGTATTTTCCGAGCTGCTGGTTGCTTGTGTTGGTTTAAATGCAATGTTGATATCAACCTTCGTCAAAATGTGCACTTAGTGCGATTCCAAGAACTGCTCATGTTTGAAAGAAGGAATCAACTTCAGTGAGAAAAATAATATTTCAGTGTTAGATTGATTACATAGAAAACTAGAGTAAGCATGAAATTGCTTTGAGTGCTTTGAGAACTTTTGTATTTAGAACAATATTGGTCATCTTATATGAAAGTTAACATAATCGTGATTTTTTTATTTTGATTATAGGGGTTTTAATCTTAAGTTCATTCAACTCTTCGGGTTAGAAAAATCCCAGATGAACTGCGTACAAGGCAATCGATTTACCAACTACGTTATGCCTGCCCCCTATATTCGTGAAATGTCATTCAACAAGGAATCTGTAATTGTAATTTATTATTCATATGATAGTCTGTTAGTTTCAAACTACAGACCAGGCCAAGGAAATTGGAGGGATTTGCGAAAACGAAATATTTTTTGTATGGCGAATTTACGAATATTTGGATTGCTACCATTTTAAACTAAACTACAGTCGTGATTCGCTGGTTGGACACTTTTCAACTGGACCGCTTTTTAGTTGGACCTCCGCTAGTTGGACCGTTGTCCAACTAAAAAGCATCTGAACGTCAAAATCTCATGTCAAATTAACTTTGACAATCAAACTGACAATATTTAGAGATGTGAACAGATGCATTCACACTGACAACATCTTCTTTGGAGAGTTTTTGACATTTGTCAGTCGGTCCAACTAGCGAATCAAATTCGTTAGTTGGACAAGGCTGTGGCCCAACCAGCGAATCACGACTGTACTATTTATATAATATGAAATTTACTTCGTGATATAAAGTATCTTCAACGGTATTGGTATCTTGCTTTCCAAATTTTTGTTCTTTCGATGCCTTACTTTTGTTTGCAGCCTAAATTCAAAAGAAGGAAAAATCTCAAGAATAGTTCATATTTAAAAGAAAAAAAAACTCAAAACAAAATAATCAAAAGCTAATGACAATTTACTATATATGTATAAAAGAAGGCAAAATGTCAATGTAAGTTATAATCGAAATCAAAAATATTTTCGAAGAATTGACAATATTCAGGAGAATGTGAATGCTTAGAAATTCTTAGTTGCATTTAAAACCAATGAAATTAAAATGTTCATGTTCAAAGAAAAAAGAAAAACTAAAAAAATGTTGGCTGCATAATAGGTCTTCTCAAAAAGTGCAATGTGGAATGGCAGTACTGCCCATGATTGCATATTTGTCCGTTTTCTATGGGATTTCCTGTCTTTATGGGACTGATTTGCGATCATGGGCAGTGTAGTTTTATTGAATTTACGGAAAATTCGGATAATTGGTATAGTTCATTTCGGGCAATGATATTTCGAGAAACTGCATCCCAGAATTTTGCCGATTTGGTGACCTATTATTTCAGTTATTGACCTACAGGTCTACACCTGAGTAATTAAGTTTAATTACCATTATGCCAAATGGCTTTATGCCAAATGGTTATTATGCCAAATGGCTTTATGCCAAATGGGCATTATGCCAAATGGGAATCTATCTTCAGTTTTGTTTTAGTCGATTATGCTAAATGACCTTTATGCCAAATGGCTTTATGACAAACGACCACTCAACTCTCGTTATGGTTATGCCAAGTGGCTTTATGCCAAACGACTTTATGCTAAATGACGTTATGCCAAATGACTTTATGCCAAACGGGCTTCCCCCCATAAGAAATATTGCAACGCATCGATGATAGAACAGTGGGTCCAGGGCCAAGTTTCTCGTGGCAGTGCCAAATCGTAAGGTACTAAACAATCTATAGCTCTGCTTCGTTGTTTCAGTGTTGATATGCACAGCTGGAAACTGCTATCAGGAGAGGATCAAATACACGGAAAAATACGCAGTCTGGCATAAGTGGAACGATGCGGATGTGTCATGTTTTAAAAATGGTAACAGAGTAAGACTGAGTTTCGTATAAATTGTCTGAAACTCCAAGAATTTCCTTGAAATTCTAAAAAAAAAAAGTTTTATTTTCGGCATACTCCTAAAGCTTGTAGGATTCTCTTGATAAATTTTTATGGTGCTCTTATAAATAGCTTACTTAATAGACTATTTTTCACAAGTGTCACTGCTCGCATTGGTGTTTTTGTACACATATGTGGGATGGATTTTCGCTAAATATTAACTTCCTACTTTAACGGGATGTAGGGTAAAATAGACAATCCAATTTAAGCAATTTGGTCGTACGGTTTTCATTCTATAATCATAAGTATCGAAGAACTTAGCGAGTCCGGCTAAAAATTAGTTCATTCTTGCACTGAGCCTCTCAGATAACGACCACTTAAACACGCTGACAGGAAAATATTCGATAGAACTAGCCAAACAAAAGTACACGACATCACACCGTGGAAGCACAGTGTTAAAGCGAATTAAAGATTATCTCGAATGATTTCTAAAATTATTTTTGTTATCTCTTTTGTTTCCAGACTCGCAATATGCAATGTTCGACGATACACAGATGGATCAGAAGAAAACACAACGGCGAAGGTCTCTTCCTGCCGAAATCCAGCGTTGCTCTCGCTAATATTACCATTCCGCAGGATTATTCTGAACACGTGGTAGGTAAGTAACATTTCGATTTAATTGAACAGAAGCTAATTTGTCTATTGCTGACACAGCAATACGCGGGCTTCGAATGTTTGGTTGCTATATTTTTATGTCGTAGAGTTTTTTCTCGGTGACATCTCTCCGGAGATATTGAACATAGTTAGTTAAGCACAAGCTATTCAGTCACTGATAATCCAGATAAGCCTAAATGGTCTTTGGAATGATGGCGTAAAGAAAGGGGGTTAATCGAAGGTGTGTGATTGCAGAACGAATTGAAAAAGTATAAGCAAATAGTGTATTTGTATATAAGCATATATTTTAAATTCCAGCAAAAAACGAAATATATATATTTACACGTATTAAGACAGACATTGTTCCTGGTTATCCCTCTCTTTAACACCTAAAAATAGAAATATGCTCAGAAATAATGTTAGCTGAAAAGGTCATATCGCTGCACGCAGTGAGCTTAAAATTATATCTGCATATTTATTTGGATACAAAAAATGAAATTTCACAGACATACTTGTCAAATCTAGTTCAAGTTGATTGCGAGCAACAGATCACATTCGCACCGACAGCAATAACGAACAATCGAGTTAGTAACGAAAACTTCGTTAATTCGTTTATAATTCCCATTGTCTTACTGTCCTTTCATTCCTATGTTTATCTTATCATTTTTCCCTTCCTTCTTATCTAGTCCATTGAAAGATGTTTATTTTCATCAATATTTAGATTCGTTTTTGAAGCAGACAAGCCAGTCGATTCACGCTTCATACGAAGTTTTCTAGTGTAGCAGAAGAATAATAAGTGTGGAGTCCCACTGATTGGCAATGTTATCAACTGTAAATAGGTGTAATTTATTGTTTTTGTTTTTTTTGTTCTCCTATATTAATTTCATATATATTGCGATTTGTTTCGTAGCATAGCAGTAATAAATAATAAAAATAGTGAAAAGGATATATTTATACACACGATAACCATTCTGTATGTTGTTACTGCTTGCAGTCGGAAAACAGTTTCAATTAAGGTGAAAAACAGCATGTAATTATGCTATTTGATTGAATAAGAAAATGATTCAAGCTGACAAATCGATCACAGGCACACGTTCTTTACATTATAGATCATCAAGAAGAAAAAAAACAAGTATGCATTGAAAAAATAAGACAGAGCGAGTACGAACTGTTTATTCTATTATTAATAGTTGCATTTGAACCGCTAAGTGAGATTTCTAATATCTGAAAAACGGCCAGCAAATATGCAAAATATTTGCTTCTACAACGATTCCATTGTTTCATTCGGAGCCTGATAAAGTAGCTCTAAATTATCCGACAACAAAACAAAATATTGAGAATTATTACCCCTAGTCTCGACTGTTAATGAGTTTTTTGAATAAATTTAGCTAATTTCTTTGACTCAAACCAATCACAAAAAATAATAAAACGACAGTGTGACTGTAGCAAATCATGAATCGATTATAGGTGGGGTTGATAGGCTGTATTGCAATAAAGCAAACCAATGAACCAAATAAAAGAGAACCACTCAAACACACATACGAGCAGAAACAACAATTAACAGTGGAAGTATATATTATAAGAGTAAATAAATTATTTGAGCAAAAAAGAAATCGACTTTCGCGCCTGTAAAACATTCCGAAGAACTCTATGTATGTGTTTAACCTCCCGGAAATCATTTTCAAAAATTTGATTTTTTGTTGCATTTTTGAAAGGTAGGTGTAAGTGTCCGGTGTTTCGATCTGCGCATCAAAAAAAATTCTACAGATCATCGTTAGAAGCGGTTTCCTGGCCTCCACGGGACACTCCCGGCTCAAGACGCGTGCCTCAGGTAGAAACCTTTTCATACTAGGCGATGCTTTCTCATGTGGACTTACAAGGTGGAAGAAACAATTTCGAACGATTATATTTGTGCTGGGGTATTCATACGTTGGGAACAACCTTTCAAGAATCTGAAAGTTTGATTTTTTTGTCTTATTTCACTGCTTACTTCTACAGAATCGAAATCCTTTTCGATACTCATCGTACCTGACAAAACTCATTCGCGTAGTTTTGATATAGCGTCTCTTTGGATACCAAATACATGTCAATGCTTAATGCTTATAATTTGGCAACTCTCCCGTCCGCAGCTCGTATTGCGTTCTAGAAGTGGAGAACGAGAGCATGCGGCTCTGCAAAAAACCCTCACCACCGCCTCGCTCTATTACTTCTTGTTCAATTCAGTACAGTCGTGATTCGCTGGTTGGACACTTTTCAACTGGACCGCTTTTTAGTTGGACCTCCGCTAGTTGGACCGTTGTCCAACTAAAAAGCATCTGAACGTCAAAATCTCATGTCAAATTAACTTTGACAATCAAACTGACAATATTTACTACCCATGATCGCATATTTGTCCCGTTTTCTATGGGATTTCCTATCTTTATGGGACTGGTTTGCGATCATGGGCAGTTTAGAGATGTGAACAGATGCATTCACACTGACAACATTTTCTTTGGAGAGTTTTTGACATTTGTCAGTCGGTCCAACTAGCGAATCAAATTCGTTAGTTGGACAAGGCTGTGGCCCAACCAGCGAATCACGACTGTATCATCGCATCATTTCCGTTAAATTCCGGTTCTTCCTTTCAGCAACTTCGTTCTGCTGAGCACTTAAGATACCATCTGCTGAGTGCCGTTGTTTTTCAAAAAAACCTTCTGAAGACTGTTCTATCTGCCGTTATCCGATCGAATTATTCTAGGCGTGTGTGTGTTAAGGGGGTCCTCTACTCGCAAGGCCCAAATTGAGCACTTTTTTGAGAATAAATTGTAAAGCATCTACTCAATGGATTTTGAAACTTTTTTTTATTTTGAAGATACACTTTTGACTTTTCAATTTTACATTTCAAGGCGAAAAGAAACATCTCTAGCGAGCTTGAAAATTCATTGATGACATTGATGCTGAAACTGAATGAGTCCCGCTTAAGTAAAGTTCTAGCAAATTGGATAATCTGTGATCAGAAAACTCATATTTTTTATAATCATAGTCACGTTGGCTATGTTTAGACGCGAGGGATTTCTGTTAATTTTATAATTTGTAAAAGTTATGTAACGATTTGTGAAAATTTTCAATATTTACGTTATTTTTTGGCCTATTAAGGGCCCTAAAAATGGAACAAATTGACATTTTACAAATCCCTCTCGACCAAACATAGCGGTATATTTTCTGAACAGTTGGAGAAAAAATTATTGAAATCGAACCAGTACTTCTATGAAAAGTCTTGCTTGACCGCTTAAAAAACACTACTTTTGAGAAAACACGTTTAAGGTTCAAGTTACCTTTTTTGAGCATGTGTTAGATTTTAACGCTGGGTAGTATGGGTAAGAAAAATTGTGTTCAGCTTTGCCACCAGATTATCCATTTAAACCTTTTCAAAACTCTAAAAGAAGAATATCAGCCGATTTATTAGATCACAACGATTCAAATCATACAAAATAACTGCAGGAAAAACTATCGGTTTCGCTAAATGGTGCTTTTGAAAAAGTGGCTGTGATTTTTTGTCACACTACCACACCGTGCTGGGGTACGCAACACAACTGCGCAATGAAAAAATCACAGCAACTTTTTCAAAAGCACCATTCAGCTAAGCTGATGGTTTTTCCAGCAGATATTTTGCATGAATTGAACCGTGATGATCTAATAAATCGACTGATATTCTTCTTTTAGAGTTTGGAAAAGGTTTAAATGAATAATCTGGTGGCAAAGCTGAACACAATTTTTCTTACGCACACTACCAAACCTTGAGGTAACTTGAGCCTTAAAGATAAAGTACGGTGTATAATTCGATTGTAGTACCTTACTAGATAATCTATTATACCGGGTCCGCAGAGCTCACCTTCCTCATCATGAAAATGTTCTTGGCTTTGCACATTTTGCGCTCTCTCTCTCTCTCTCTCTCTCTCTCTCTCTGTTGAAGTCGGGCCTGTTTTGCCGCAACACCCACTTTGCTTTCAGAATGAGTTATACGTTCACTGTTGAGTCGAGCAGCACATCTTTCAGCTTCAGTCCCCAAGGTAATTCTCATCACCTCCATAGCTTGTAAGATCGATGAAAATCCTTGCTTGAAGATGCTAACTGCCAAATAAGTCACAACATTGACCACCTGCCTGCCAAAATTTGTGCATGTGTTTTGGCGCTAAGGAACAGATTCCATTATTCAGAGACTCATTGATGTTTTGGGTGTGAGCTCCTAAGCATCTTTCTAATAAATCATTAGATGATAGACTTTCGTACATCCTGACATGTTCGAATGTTTCTAAAGTTCCTTTTACTTCAGCCTGACGTCACTTGCACCAACTGTCCTCGCCGGGTGAACACTTTGAGTGTTGGGGATTTTCGTTCGATGGCGAGCAGTGTTCGAGGGAAGCTCAGAATGCATTTCGCATATGAAGACTTTTTTTTTCATTAGGTCCAATCTGCAAATGAGAGCCCTCTTTTTTCGCTTGCTCTTTCGTCTTTTACTGCAAAACCATAAAACTTTTTAAACATTTATCAGTATGTTTAGAAAAACCAAGGTTTTTACTAGCTTATTATGCAAACAGTTCAGGGGGAATCAGGAAGGTGACCGAGTATTTCACGGAAGGAAAGTAAACAAAGAGAGGCTCTCTTTTGTTGATAGGACCTATTAAAAAAAAAAGTCTTCATATGTTCTAAAGAATTTGAGTTTCTCCGAATCGCCAGCCCATAAAATTTTGTTAGCTGGCCGATTGATTTGTCCTCAACTTTCCCTTTCCTTTCCCACAGATACCTTTGTTTTCTTTCTTCAGTTATCGTAATCTCGTTCCCATACATGTCCGACACATTCTTTCTTCCGTACGATAATCTCGTCCCAAAAAAAGCAAGAAACCATTCACAACCGCTCACATATACATAAACCGTAAAGAATAGACCGGTGAATTCTTTAAATAACGATTTTTCAATAGACAAGCGCCATCGTGGTGCCGCCGCGCTTAGTATCTCAGAAACGGCCGGAGATGGGTACCTTTCGGTTCCCTGAAACATGCCAAGGAATATGATTTTCACCAAATCCTTTCTGTGGCGTATTCTCAGATACATAGGGTAAAGTGCCTATTTTCACCATACTAAGGAGGGTGCCTCACTGATTCATTAATTACTCGGTCTACAAACAATGGAATGCGTACTAATTGGTATCAACAGCTTTGCTTCGTTGTGTAGAACCATGATAATAACACACATCCGCTGAAAATAGTGAAATTCTCGTGTTTGAGCGCAACGAAAACACGAATCGAGTGCCCCTATTTGACTCAATGCGTTGAACAAAGATGGCAGACTAACCTACGGCTCTAACCAACGGCTTCAAATGGGTAGGGTGATAATAGAAACATAGCAATAATAGGCTCATCACCCTATAGATTGAAATGAAACATCGAAAAAAACTAATTTTTTGAAACCATGAGAGTAGAAGACCCCCTTAATCATCCTAACTTCCACTAGCTGGTAGTTAATGTACAGAAAAAAGGTTTTTGCATGTATTTAAACATATTCATGCAAATAACGTGGATCACGAATTTAGGTTGGTGTTAGCTAAATTGACTTTCCGATGACCCATTTGGGACCATCCATAAATGACGTAGCATTTTTTGAGCGATTTTTAACACCCCCCTCCCTCATCGTAGCATTTCGTCACAAACTTCTAAATACCCCCCCCCCCCTGGTAATTACGTAGCTTGACGGTAACTCTACCCCCCCCCTTGTCCCCGCAAAATTTAAAAATAAAACTAAAAAACGATGATAGTTATTCCCCTTTAAAAAGCTACGTAGCATGACAAGACCCCCTACCCCCCTGTCATCACACATCACAAAATACAAAACACCCCCCTCCCCCATATAATGCTACGTCATTTATGGATGATCCCTTTCGTGTACAGCGCCTGGCATGTTCCGAGGGCATCGTTCCATCAACCAGCCCCGCCTTAATTTAATGTTTGTTTCATTTGTATTTTAACATTACAGTAAAACCTTCGATTCCTTACAGGCAGGAAGAAATCGACGCGTATTTAGTGAATTGGTTTGATTTGTATATATCATTTTACACATGTGTCTTAGAAAACTTACCAGTTTTTTAGTGTTCTACCTTCATTCCTATCTTCTATTTATGGCTTTTTCAACTCCTATCCATATTTCCTACAATTCTTGTTTATTGAAGAAAGAAAAGAGAAAATAAATAGAATACCGATTGACATCGTATCTTCCTCAGCGCATTCGTTTGTCTTAGCCTGATGTCACTTCTTGTTGGACTTATGTAGGTCGTTCCATTGGAGATCTCCAAGGAAAAAAGAGCTGGCTGCTATCCAGCCGTATATAATTTTTAGAGTAATACATTATTATTTATTATATAACCAAATAAAATGTGTAACGCTTCACGATTTTGCGTGTATCTGTCGAACCGAAACTAGGACTATAGTCCATATATCATCGCTGTTGTGCTATCTTATGACAAACGCCATTTTGGGGTAAACTGAGTTAGATATGCCACATTACTTGTCTGAAAAATCTCTACAAAGTGGCGTTTTCAAAATTTTGAAATTCTACTTGGTTACGTAGATATAGCGAGAAACATGATGAGAAATTGAGTTTTTTGCTTCAAATCACTGTATCTAGGGATTTGCTCAAGTTCTATTGAAGTTTCAGATGTTTTTATGTGTAAAAATGTCTGAGGAACACAATGGCATAAAAATTTTCAAAAGAAAAATACACGAGTTGTGAGAAAACCACAGTTTAAGTTTTAAATTGGAAATGTAGCATATTTGGCAACACTGTAACCAAAAATAACTATTTTTTCTAGATTCCCTGACTCATTTCCATTAAAATGCATCCCACCAATTCTTTATAGACCAAATAAAACCAAAAATATGAATAAAAATTAAAAATTGATGATTTTTTTCTATGGAAAATTTTCCATGCACGATTATGACACATCATACAAATTTTGTCATTAATACACGTCTATGACACGTGTGAGTGCGACTTTTGTTTACATTCATAGTAAAAACTCGCAACATAGTCAACCGATCTTCGTAATATTTGAAATGTTAATACAGAGCAGATAGATGCATCAATTGTCTTCTTTGAATTGTTTTTACCAGTTATAAGTTTCAAGATATTCAATCTCAAACTTTAAAAATCGTTTTTCTCGAAATGTGCTAAATGGCGCCATGTCATAAGATAGCACAACAGCGACGATATACTGAATATAGTAAAATTTGATGTTAATTGGTTATAGAATGACTCATCTTTTTAAAATATGGCTAAGCAATCTGTTGAGTATACCTAGCTACCTGTAAGGATCAACTTGCGCCGCTGACAGACACCGACGGCACGCATGCTACCTCCAATCGAATTATTTTAGGCTTCTTCCCAAATTGGTTCAAGAATAACAAACTCCTTGATCCTTTGATTTTGTTTCAGATGCTGGAAAAAGCGCCCTCCTCATTTTTCCTTCGCAGAATACTTTACAAATCGATCGGATTCCTCAGTCAACTATGTCCAAGTTCGTGCCATTTGAGCCAATATATTCTGATTCTGATTCTGAGTTCGGATGACCAAATTTGCAATGCCGTATATGCTGTCAATTGTCCTGATAAAGGGTGTCCCACAACAAATTGCACCACGGAAAAAACGCTGTAGAAAATACCTAGTGGACCGATCCTTTTCAAACTTTCAGCACAGAGAACAGACATCCATGATCGAACAAAAATATTTAAAAAACGTGTGTAAACATTTGAATTAATATACGATAAACACTAGCGCCGCCACACCAACCTATCCCAACTATCCGTCCAATCGATTCCGGAACCGGTTCGAAATCCTGAATGGATTCAGCATGGAATCTAGCTCAAAGAAAACAACCGATTCCGACTCTATCGGTTGATGCATTTGAGCTGGAATTCATGCTGGAAGTCCGAATCGGTTCCGGACTAGTTTGACTGGGTAGAGGAATAACCGCTGTCAATTCTGTCGCACTCAGCCACAAAAAAAACATGACGACAGTAGCGAACCTGGTTTAGATATCCAAACTACCTTCGAAACCGTTAGAGATTTTACACAAGTTGAATGCTGAAGATGGACGTCTGTTCTCTGTGCTTTCAGGTAATAAATAATAACCCATTAGCAAGCTTTTGGTGTTTATTTCATTCAACTTAAATACCATAACCGTACGCTCGCATCTTACGCTTAACTCCACCCATTAGGTTCTGTATATCTGGCTGCAGCTTCTTCTGTATGGAAACCCACTTTTTATTCATGCCTTTCTCAGATTTGGTCTCCTTAAAAGGCTTTCATAGTGCCTGTGTTATATCCTTGGGTACGAAAGTGACCCCGTTGGCTTTATACCACTCCAGGACAACATTTGAATAGTGGCACGAAGCTGGATCCGCTCAGAAGATCGTAGCGTCCTCGTGTTCCTTCAACTGAGGAAGTATACGCTTCTGTAGACACATCTTGAGGTAGATCTTAGATAGGTAGATCCGTTTACAGTCTCGGTAGTCACGAACGGCGTACTCCGTTTGCCACATGAGCAGATCACATGCCAAATCATGGCAATTTGCATTTATTTGAAAGTTTCTGCTTCCTTATTTCATCCGGAACATCAAATTTGTGCTCCCAAGTGGTGAAGGACAGTAGCTCTGGTAACTGCTGGAAGTCCGCCTTGACATAAGTCTCATCATCCATCAGGAGACAATGCTGGCTTCGTCAGCATCTGGGCGTACAGTTTTCGGGCCCGTGGATTTCCCACCGTATTTTGCCGTTCATCACGATTTGGAGCCTTCTGCACTTTGTACGTATGCAATACCACCCGGTTCTTGGCTCTCTGAATGAAAGACTTGAATAGATTCAACTTTTTGGCCACATTCCTGGCCCAAGCATTGGGATTCCGCTTAAACGCTTTCAGTACACGCATGTGATCCTAATCACTAATTGAACATCCATTCTGACCGCATTACTCCTTCCATTCGATGCTCAGAGTTTGGTAGTAACGTTTAATCACAAAACTCACCGTTGACTGCGCGATTCCGAGTTGTTTTGCGATGCCGGATAAGAGGGTTGAGGATTTTCCAGGTGCTTACGCAAAACCCTCACAACGTTGCTTTTCGAATGACGCCATTTTTGGAAAAACTGACATCAACGATAAAAATACAGTGTAAACAATACACTCTAAAATACTTCTACCCAAATTTTCAAGAGAAATACCCAATGTGTCATTTTCTACAACGTTTTTCCGTGATGCAATTTGATGTGGGACATGCTTTATCCGGCATTTTATGAACTGACCAAAGCAAAGCAAAACTGATGGTTATAGAAGCATGCTTGCTTGTTGTACACTAGTATTCTAATTTTGTTTTCCTCTTGCTGAAATTGAAATAGTATATGAGTGAATGCGGTATTCAAGTTAATGACTTTCGGATAAGTGCTCTATTCTGGTTTATGGCATTCGAGTAAATGGTCCAATCTGAGTAATGACATTCGGGTAAGTAACTTTTTGGCGAACGTCATTCGGGTAAATAACTTTAGGGCGAATAACATTCGGATGAATGTCATAGAACCATTAGAAACACATTCGCTTTCCTTCATGTTACGGAATCAAATTGGGCCATTGGAAACGTGACATTCACACCACTAAACAAGCAAAGCAACGTATTTCCTTTTCTGAAAAAAGTTCTACTTTATTGAACTCAATCTCGAAACTTTCTTGCTATTTCGATATTCTATATTCACCATTTCGAAGAAAGTGATTAAAATAAAATGTTAAAATAGACCACCCTGGGAAAGCGTCCGGTACTGTAGGCAGTGTTATTGGACGATGACGTATCAACCGGTGGACAGCACAAGTGTTTGAGAAATAGTCAATAAAAAAAAGTTCTATCAAAAGTTTCTTCCTAGATAAACTTTTGAGTCATAGTCTTCCTTGTAAATTTCTATGAATCCGAGCTTGGAGTAAAACTGATTGAGGAACCTGTCGGAGCGGTTGATACATACATGAACCCCATATGATGGACCATTGGAGCGCAGTGCAGCCAACAGGACAGTGACCACTCGCTTGCAAATGGTTTCATCTTCCGCCAGATGAGACTTTAGAATGCGACAAGACATGACGGATGGGTGCGAATTCAGAACGGCTACCGGGTATTCGTTACTGAAGTTATGGAAATACATGATACAATCATGAATTTGTTGCGGGAGCGTATTAGTTGTGCTAACCGAGCCATCGATGATGGAGAGTGGGTACTTTAGACACATTTCCGGTATCCAGCATTGCTCTAGATTCCGAACGTATGTTGTGGTGTCAAGAGCAGCGCAAGCGTATCCGATCACATCATGATTGTTGTCCTCAATTACCATACAGAATTGAGGTGCAAGCGTCAAAAACGATCCAACATGTCGATCCGCCAGAATGTTTCTCAACCCATCCGGCAGGTGTTCACTGAATTCATCGCCATCCTTCATGGTACTGTGACAAACGTTATACACACTTGCCTCGTCCGTGTTTAAATAGGGTCGGATGGTGTACAAATTAACAGCCGATGTTTCGGGCAGCTTATACAGGAACAGATCGTTACCGGCATCTACCGGAATGAGACGTTGCAGATCAGCAATCAAACCACCTCGAAAAACCCACGGTTCCTGGTCACCGGACATAAATGTTTCTTTCCAACCTTTGCTGAACCCTGTTAAAGGAAGATTAGCTGGTATTATTTATCTCAATGTAGCTGTATAAGCGCACAACTTACATGTGTATCCTCCCTGGGTATACGAGTTGATATTAGTTGGAAAATGGCCCAGCGCAAGCCATTTCACGAATGCACTGAGCAACGAAAGCACGGCTACGATGTCCCACACATAGGAAAACAACTCGAAACAGATTTCTTTATTCGCGCAACGTGCAACTTTTCGTGCCATTCGAAAAATACTCTGGCAGAGATTCTCAAACGACTCCGATCGGCGCAACCATTCCTGCACTTCACTTTTATTACATCCATCTTTAGTTTCACTGATATGCTGAGGGCTGGCTCCATTCAGCTGATGACAAGCTACAGGCAGACTGGTAGAACTTGTGCTTCCGTCAACAGCATTCCTTGTCGTAACGGTAGTATTCTCCTTTCGTATGCGTCTGCAAAGAACATGTGCATTTGTTTTTAGCCAATAAAACTCCGTCAATAGCTGTAGCGCCCTGCTACCATGCTCAAACGGTAGGTAGAACAGATCGCACAGCAGCATAATGTCGTTGGTGGTGATGTCTTTGTCGCTGATACTTCTGGAAAGGAGAAGGAAAAGATTTTACAAACTGCAAACGGTGAAACTATGGCGACCATACTTATCATCTGTCATCTCTGCATTAGATGTGAGGGAAGTATCAGAACTCTCCACCTGCATGGCACCAGAACAAGTCTGCGAATGTAGAAAGTTTTTTGATAGCTGTAATTTCATTGAAAAGGTTTTCAATGATTTACGTCCAAGTGTGGCTTTTCAAAGAAAAAATCAAAATTCTGATTTCATTGGAGATATGCTCCAGAGCAAACGAAACATTTGATTTGATTATTTTTGAATCCGATGCAACTCAATAAATTACAATACAGAAAACCAAGAAAATTAACAAACAGAGTGGTATTGCCACAAACGCTCACCGAAGTAGTTTCCGACATCAGCACGTCGTCAAAATGTGTTTTCATCACGTGCTTGGGCGAAGTCAAATTGCTTCCACACTCCATTGGCTCGACACAGACTCCGACTGTTGTCGAGCACGGGCTACTACGGTTGAATACTTCATCGACCTTTACGTCATCATCTTCAATGTGTATTTTCACTTGGTTGACAATAACTTCATCGTTGACGGTCATCTTTTCCTCGCTCTCAGTCGCATCTACCATTTTCACCTCGTTCTCTTCTAGATCCAACATTTTAACCTCATCATCGGGTCTCTCTTCACCACCTACCATCATACCCAGTTCGGCCGGGTTGGGTCCTTTCAACCTTTTGGCCTCCTCTGCTTCGGCTTCCTCCTTTGTCTTGAATTCTTCGTCCACCAGCAGAGGAATATCCGAAGATGGCGACACGCGTTTTTCAGTCGATTCGTCTAAATGTTTTTGCTCTAGATCATTCTCGATTACTTCGTCCGCTTCCAGCGGTTCAATAACTCGACTGTCTGCATTAATTTCCAGCCCTTTGTCCTCGTCGGTGGCAGTTTTTTTGATTGACAAATCTTCGCATTCGGTTTGTTTGATACTCATGATCGGCATTGGTATACTGGACACCGGAATCGTAGTGGGAATGGCAATGGAAATAACCGCAGCCATTGGGTTAGGAAGAGACTCGTTAGTAACTACCTTCGTGGCGGATACAAGAGAATTCATAATGGGAGCGGAAATACTTTCCGGGGCACTTGTAACGGTACTGCAAACGTCAGCAAATAATTGTAACTGTGTGGTGTTTACTTCCGGAACAGGTAACGCATTGGTACTTGTAGTAGTCGAAGTGCTAGTTGAAGTCAATGTCATACAGGTGTTAACGGAAGGAATAATTGGAATAATTGGCATAACAACTGAAAGTACAATTGAAAACATTTTCCTATTGATATATAAAAAGATGCAAAGACAACTTACTCGTGACAGCCGGTTGAGGTTTACTGATCGGCCCCCAAGCTTCCTTTTCCTGATAAAATTCCGGCAACCAATTGGCGATTGCATTCTTCAGGGCCAGTCGAGGATGGTAAACATTTTTTGACAGGAAAGCAGGTGCATCCTCCTGACAAATACCTTCTTCGTTTTCCGTTTCCAGCTTCACATCCGAGGAAATGGAAGAGCTAATCTTGGTGTCCGCGCTACACTTACTCCAGAATGCGAGGGTCTGAATGGCAATGGAATTAGCATGGAATTCACAGTTCGGATTAGTTACAACTCCGCGAAGCAGAGGAATGAGTTCCGGCGAGCGACCCGAGTATGGGCCAAGAAAAACGCGTTTTTGATCATAGTCGTTAGCATGCAAATTGTCCCAGATTACTGGAGGTCGTTTAAGAACCTCTGTGATTTCTTGAATGCATTCCACGGTTAACAGCTTTGAAATAACTTTTTGTCCAGTCCATAGAACGTCAATATTACGAATCAGTTTAGATCCCAGCGTGTAGAGATACTCTGATTGCTTCACAGTGGGGACGGCTTTAGAACTGCAGTATTGGGTGGGACAAAAGAGGAATCGAGGGCAGTTCAAGTGATTGTATATTTCATTTGTAACGGAGACCTGGGCGTACGCAAAGGTTTGAAAAACCTCCTTGTCTGATTTGCACATCTCCGGCTCAATATCATCAAAGAGCAAAGCAAAAGCTTTACAACCAAATTGCGAAACCTGATCTAGTTTTCGTTTCAAAGTGGCCAATTCTTTGCTATTGCTGTAAGTTATATCCAATCCTGGCGAAAGCGCATAATAAAAATGAATGTTTTGCTCGTGGGCAGCCGATATCAATCCCGTCAAATGATCCGCTTCTTCAACCGTGTACAACTCCCTCCAGTATGCCCGATGCTTGTAATCATCTTTCGGAGCGTAAACGTAAGAATCCATTCCCCATTGTTTTAACTTTCGAAACAAATCCTTTCGCTGCTCCGTAGTCCATGGTCGACCATAAAAACCTTCCACTACCCCGCAAATGAAACCGTCCTTTCTTTCCCCATCGCAGCCCGTGTTGACTGGTTGCTTCATTGGAACACTCAGACCCGCAGAACCCGTCTGCTGTTGATCCAGTATATCTTTCGACATCTCGGCCATTACTGTATGCACTTTTGTTATCACACACCTTCTTACAAAAATTGAGATAAACTCAAGTTCAATATATCTAACAAACGTTTTTTTGTAGCTTTCAATCACAACTTTGCTTCAAGCATTCGTTTTCTTTAATTTTTGAGTAAAATATGAATTTTCAGCCGGACTTTGATAAAACAAAATTGCACAGTGTTTACGTTTTCCAAAGAAACTATTTTTTTGATCAATCGCTACACGGAAACGAAAAACTACCCAAAATTGAGTTCCTTTGACTCAATCTCTTGGTATCGTGGGGGAACTTAAAATTAGGTAAACCGTGTTGAAGGTAGTTTCCATTTAACCACGGCAAAAATTACAACTCATTGATAGGTTTTTTATACTCAAATTTAAGTTGAATTTACCTAATTTTGAGTTCAACCCAAACAACTCAAAAGTACCTTCCTCCACGGAAGACCTCGACTGAGTCGAATCTCTCTTTTTGTTTTTGACAACACTAATAAGTGCGAAAGCGACGAACAACTCAAAAGTAAGTTAAAAGAACTTATTCTGCAGGTTGTTTTATTTAACCGTGTAACTTCACTTTGACATTACTGCCGAGTACCGTTTTCGGAAATTCGTTCCATATCATTCTGGTCCTTCTGGTCCAATTCAATCCGTTCCGATCAGACCTATCAGAAATTGTGGCTGATTTCCATAATAATTCTGGCACAAATATAACCGCTTAAGAGCTAGAATCGGTTGTTGTATTAGAACAGGTATTATTAGAAACCAGTCAGGTTTCGGATTCAAATTACGGTTGTAGTTTGACTGGGGTAAAGACTACCGATAACATCACCCAGTTAAACTCAGGGACCCAGTTAAGCTCAGCCGGAAATGAACCGGAATTCTGGCTGATTCCAGTTCGTATTCCGGCTCCAGTGACATAACACGATTCTAGTTAGAATCGGTTGTGTCACTGGACCCCTTGTGCGAACTGGAACCAGCCAGGATTCCAGTTCAATTCCGGCTGAGCTTTACTGGGGATGATACCAGGTATATTTTTCAAATGTCTTCACAATTCATGAAAAAATGTTTTCATTTGTCTCCCCCGACCAGGGGTGACATTGCGCATCTCGAAACAAAAGGTTTATTGTATACAAGCCCAGCAAAGTTCAGCCGGAAACGAACTGGAATTCTGGCTGGTTCCAGTTTGTATACCCGCTCCAGTGACACAACCGATGCTAAATTCTACCAGGTAGGAATTACCATGATCTTTGCACAGTTTATGTCCGAGTTATGACAGGGTTTTGCTCGGTTCCTGTCAAAATTTGCCAGAAAACGCGAGCGAAACCGAGTTCGCCCTAGCTCAACTAACCCGACAGGATACGCGCAAAAATCTGACAGGGCTGCCAAACCAAGCCTTACAGAAATCTAGCAGAGTGGTCTCTGCCAGAAAATTTTCTCACTGGGTGTATCCCGGTAAGCGTGGCAAGCAGAAAGTTAGCAAAAGTTGAGCAAAGCGAAATTGATGCTGGCAGAGTTTCTGCGAGCATTTTGCGCGATTTGTGTGAGAATTCTGGCAACGAATTCGCTCGAATGCAACAACGCGGTTAAACCAACCCAGTAAAGTTCAGCCGGAAATGAACTGGAATTCTGGCTGGTTCCAGCTCGTGCACCGACTCCAGTGACACAAACGATTCTAGTTAGAATCGGTTGTGTCACTGGAACCGGAATACGAACTGGAACCAGCCAGAATTCCAGATCATTTCCGGCTGAGTTTAACTGGGAACCGATGCTGCTCACTTTTATCCAGAATCCAGTCAGAAATGTACGGCCAAGATCTCTGCACGCTTCCTGCCACATCTTTGTCAGATGTTTTGCTCGATTGGTGCTAAATTCTACCAGGTAGGAATTACCAGGATCTTTGCACAGTTTATGTCAGAGTTATGCCAGGGTTTAGCTCGGTTCCTGTCAAAATTTACCAGAAAACGCGATCGAAACTGAGTTCGCTCTAACTCAACTAACCCGACAGGATACGCGCAGAAATCTGACAGGTCTGCCAAACCAAGACACAGAAATCTCCCACTGAGACGTCCAAAAAATTGTTTCAAAATCGTTCGACACGGGTCCAACGATGGACGTTTGTTGAACGGTTATTTGGACGTTGTCCAAATTGGTCCAACGATCGTCCTTCATTGGACGATTTTGAAACCAACCGTTCTTAGAGGGCTAGCTGAGCGGTCTCTGCCAGAAAATTTGCTCACTGGGATGGTTTCCAACGCAAATGCGACCACCGATTCCGACCCAATCGGTTCCAGAATCGGTTGTTGCATTTGAGCTGGAATCCATACTGGTTTCATTCAGGATTCCGAATCAAATCCCGAATGGTTTGACCAGGTCCGAGTTGTGCCGGGGTTTTGCTAAGTTCCTGCCAGAATTTTCCAGAAAACGCGAGCGAAACCGAGTTCGCCCTAGTCCAGCTAACCCGACAGGATGCACGCAGAAATCTGACAGGGTTGCTAAACCAAGACTGACAGAAATCTAGCAGAACAGTCTCTGTCAGAAGATTTGGTGACTGGGCGTTCAATACTTTTGTCAATACAATCTAAAATTCTTTTTAGTCTCTCCGCTTGGGCGAGAGTGGCAGAATTTCCGCATGATAGCTGGCAGTTAAATAAAATGAAATGTCCGCTCGAATTTCTGGGGGTCTGGCTGGCTGAAATTTGGCAGCCTGCCGGCTCAAATGCAAAAACCGTTTCAGGCGGCATTTTTCGCCTTACGGTTTTTCCTGCCGGATTTCTGCCAGACACGCATCGGCAGCATCGGTTTAGTACCGCTTTGGGTTTTTTTTATATATCTTCTTATTCTTTTTAAATTTTAAATGTATTTATAATGAAAACATGTCTTCTTTAATAGGAGACATAAAATCTGTTTGAAAACCAATTGAAGACTTTTTTTTTCAATAGGTCCAATCTGCAAAAGAGAGCCTCTCTTTGTTTACTTTCTCTTCCGAGAATTACTCGGTCACCTTTCTGATTTCCCTTCAACTCTATGCATAAGAAGCTAGTAAAAACCTTGATCTTTCGAAACATACCAATAAATGTTCAAAAAGTTTTATGGTTTCGCAGTAATAAGCAAAAGAGAAAGCGAAAAAAGAGGGCTCTCATTTGCAGATTGGACCTAATGAAAAAAAAGTCTTCAATAATTGAATAATTATAATCATTCTGAAGTTTGAAGAAAAAATTGAGCTAGGGTGACCATACGTCCTGGTTTCCCAGGACATGTCCTGGTTTTGCATTGACTGTCCTGGTGTCCTGGGAAGTAGAGGAAAATGCTTGATTTGTCCTGGTTTTTATCCTGTAAGCCTAATATATTTCTATATTTATTCAGTCTTCGCTTTTCACTATGCTCCAGATCGCAGTTACGACCGAACGCAACCATAACTGCAACGTATACTTATCCTCAATCGGAATGCGACAAACAAAACTTAATACAGTCGAATCTCCCAATTGTACCTTCCGATGTTTAGGTAGGTAGGTAGAATGGAAAAAAAAATCGGTTTCCTTCTGAAACCGAATATGTCCGAACCTGAATGCTCTGTGTCGGGAGAACGAATGACGAGAGAAACTTACCAAACATTTCATTCATCGTGACAGGCGTGAACTGAATTTTGTTTTCTTTCAAGTTCACGCAGGGATGTCCATTTTTTCAAGCTAGGGCTCAAACTGATATTATTTACACCAAGCTATCCGCCAGTTTTCATATAATAATCAATTAAACGGAGAAATTTTTGGTAACGACGGAACGGTTTTGCAGTTCTCAAATCGAGAGATGATGGTTGTCATTGGAGATTTCCAGGCATAGAGCAGGGGAGCTACTTAGGATCGCTGATGTTTCTGATTTACGTCAATGTCGTGTTTTTAGTACTGAAAACTCCTCGCTGGTCCTGCACAGAACATCTCAGCATGAAACGTTTGCTGATGGTGATGTAGCAAGAACTGCCTTGGTGTAAATCTAAAAAGTTCTTGGTGATCGAATTCCGACGAGACTTTCTGGCAGAGCTCTTCCTCCCAGACTCCCAGAACCTTTTTACAATCGAAGCATGCAGAAAAGGCAATGCCGATTGAGAGGTAACGGGAGGAAGCAGTACCCTTTCGACTGTCCTGGTTTTTTACTCGCCTGATATGGTCACCCTAATTGAGCTATATCGATTTAAGTTACTAAACAATTTTATTCTTCTTTTAATAACCCATTTTCAGGATTTTTCTTCATACGCGCAAAAAATATAAATGTTGGATTTCACTTGAGTTGTTTCTGAAATGACAAATAATAGCACATTGCCTAATGACACAATTCTTTGAATTTTGTGTCCATTTAAATTACATTATAGATCCACTCCACATATTTATATATAAAAAATAAAAACAAATATATTAAGAAGGGGGTGGTTGATGGAACCATGGCTTCGGAGCACGGTTTGCCTTGTATACGACATGGGTCATCGGAATTCAATTGAGCTAACACCTACCCAAATCCTGGAGCTAAGTTATTTGCATAAATACATGGAAACAATTTGTTCTGTGAACCGACGCCAGCTAATGGGAGTTGGGATTGTTAACACACACACTCTAGATAACCGTTATCCCCAAAAAATATCTCTTCCAGCTAGATATGTCGCCACGATGGTTTTCTCCGGGTTCGGGTATACATTTTTGATCAATAAAAAGTGACAACCGCTTAAATGAAGGAATAGTAATCAATTTGCTTCATCGCGACAGACCCCCTTTCTTAGTGGCATTGGCAACTATGGATAGTTTTAGATGAAACAAAAACAGTAAACACATCGGCATCTGTAAGAATTGTTTGTATTTATTCTTACCTTTTCAATTAGCACCAAATATTCATGTTTAGTAGTTATAAATAGCTTACTTGTAAGTCGTTCCGTTTTGTCAAATGCCCCTGCAGTACATCTACTCTAACTTTTCCCTAAGGTTTGGCATACACTTCTCACACTGGCCAAACGATGCGATCGGTACCGTGTGCTTCTGATGTAGATCCGAGCCGTGCATTGGCGCAATTTTATTTTTCTTACGAAACAGTAGAAATTAGTCTACGTTATGTACAAAAGCAGAAAAATTTTCTAATGAAAAATGGTTTCGATTTTGCAAGCGATCATTTGCTTTTTGTTAAAAAAAAAATAAAAAAATAAGTTGGTTCTTCACTTGCATCTTATGCCTGGGGTCTAATATGTACAATATGACCGCAATCTTTTATACTTTTCGATTAAATTTTGATTTACTTCACTTGTCGCTGTACAGTGTTTGTTAAGGTTCTTATCAATAATTTATTTTCTAGATTTCGAACATTTGCATCTCTTACACAATCCCCGTTTTTCTGATATCCGAATTAAAAAAAATCCACTTGATTTCATTCGACAAAGCAAACTGCGATCATTTAATCAATGAGAACCTAGACATTGTTCGCATTTCTCGTTCGCATCTCTGAGGTAGTTCCCGCGAATTGTAAATATCAGTGAATCACAACAGACGTAGTGCTTGGACTGAGGCTGCTGCTACTAGTGGTGTTGTTGTTATTGTTGATGGATGGTATAGCCGTTATTCCGGGGTTCATAGCTACCGAGGATCTGTTGAAGAAAACAAAACTATTACTAAACGAACACGTTAGAACGGTTTGGGGATGTACCTATTATGCCGCATATGACTCTTGACTAGATCACTATTGACTAGGGCAGCCATTAAACTTAGCTCACCGGCCATTACAGTGGCACAGATAACACGAGCCAACTGTTTGGAATTCTCGGCCGGATGCGTCGGGTGAGCACCCCTCACGCCAAGCATATCGAGACAGGTTCCCTGGCCGGGCAATCCCGTACCTCCACCTACCGTGCCAACTTCTAGCGACGGCATCGTACAGGTCATGTACAAATCATCACCATTTTCTCCGTAACATTCCATGTTGGTAGAACAGTTGCTACTTGTCACGTTTTGAGCCGGATCCTGACCGGTGGCAATGTAGATTGCCGTAACCATGTTGGCGGCATGTGCGTTGTTTCCACCGATACTACCGGCCACTGCCGATCCGGTCATGTTTTTCAGTCTATTACACTGTACCAGTGTTCGGGAGTTGGTTTTCAAAATGCTTCGTAGTTTGTCTGCCGGTACTATAGTTTCACAAACGACTCGTTTGCCACGCCCCTTAATCCAATTAATTGCAGCCGGTTTTTTGTCTGAACAAAAATTACCACTCAACGAAATAATTTGCATATCCGGGAAGGCTCTTTGCACTTCGCGGAGAGCCATTTCAGATCCTTTCGAAACCATATTCATTCCCATAGCATCCCCGGTAAGTGCCCGGAAACGAGTATATAAAACTGGACCGTCCATAGCTATATGGCATTCCTGCAGACGGGCAAACCTACTGGTTGAATCGAATGCCTTTTTGATCATTGCGAAATTCTCCGTTGTCTCAATCCACCGCTTTGCTTGAGCTGCCCGTAGAACATTGGGGAACTTAATACAAGGAGCACGTGTCATGCCTATATCCTCCACGAAACTGGTTACACCACGGCATGAAATGGCTTTACAACCACGGTTGGTACTTGCAACCAACGCTCCTTCCGTTGTGGCCATCGGCACATAAAAACGAAGACCGTCTAGCATTAGAGGACCAGCGTAGCCAACCGGAATCTGCACATAACCAAGTACATTTTCACAGCAAACATTCATAACCTTAGAGTAGTCGTAATTCTTGTATGACAAATGCTTGAAGGCATTCACTGGTAAACCAGCCTCTTTCTGAATTAAATCTCTTCTAATTTTCACGCCTCGTTCCGCGTCACCGATAATGCTTTCAATCTTGTACAGTGGACAATGTCCATCTCCAGCTCTAACAATCATTTTGATTTCCTCATCTGTCAATTCTACTGCTCCTTCTTCGGATTCGTTCAGAATACTCAAACAGACATCCAGTGGTCTTGGTTCTTGTTCCACCAACTCATCGTCCAAATTGTCTAAATCCAGCTCGTCCTCTGCTCCCATACTTTTCGATCTCAGTCGTCTGCCTGACAGTAAACTGAGCTCGCTTTGGGTAGCCTTCTCGGCCACCGGAACCATTTCGGCTAGGGTGAATGTAGCAACGGGATGCTTCTCCTGTTGCCTGTTGCTGTTCTGTGCTTCCAGTTGTTGCGCTTCGGCATTTAGGACGAGCTGTTTCTGTCGTTTAGCTGCAGCAGCGGCCGCTGCCGCAGCCGCTTCGTTCGCTACCGAAAGCAGAATCTGATCGGACAGATTGTGACGGTCGAAAAAGACAAACTTGACGCCCAACGCGATGATCAGGATGTACGTCACGATCTGCTCGGTGCTGATCGAGAGCCACCTGGAAGATGGAAAAAATTGTTTTATAATACATGGTCAATGTTGAACAAAAAATATAAGGTTTATCAAAAGGATACACGCCCAGAAAAAAAGTCGTCAAAAAAATTTACCTTTTATAATTTTGTCGCTAAATATTCGATTACCGCATTTGGAATACCAATGAATACCGCTCAGTCCCACGCGCCATTCCATTCATTCCTTCATTAATACGGCACGGTTTAGACTATTAGATAATACATTTGAGAACGCCGGTAACACGTTCGTAAACAAGTTCGCAAATATTTGCTGCGTCGTTCGCTGATACCGAACACGGAAACGACAACAGAATGTCTGGTACCATCTAATGATATTCCCACCAACCTTGTGAAAAGCAGGAAGTCTTCTGACAAAAATAAAATTGGTGAAGTTCCATTGATAACAATTGATATTTAAGAGTGATAGGTACTTTCTACGTTCAACGGGATTCGTTCAGTTCAAAACATTCCACACTCACAAGTCATATCATTTTTCTTACTGTATACGAGAAAGATATTACTGAAAGGGACATGTTTTTTTAAATCAGCAAAAACCACTACTTGTGCGCCCAAAAAGAACAAAACCAAACAATCACATACAATGAGTTCCGATTACAAAAGAGTAGTTGACGATATTTGTACAAACGATGTTTAAGGATATTAAAAACAATTCAAGCAGCTTACCTTATAATAAATTCGGAGATTTCGTTTGGCTCAGTCTTGTTCAGCGCTGCCAAATGTTCGTGGCTATGAGATGAAATAATTTGCTCGGCCGTATCAGAATCCTTCTCGGAGATAGTTAACCGACTAAGCACATGAACAATCATCAGTCCGCTGGACATAATCAGCTTCACTCGCTGAACCACAGGGTTCGGTTTTTGATCTTCCTCGGTCAGTACACGAGCCAGCAGATTTTCCTTCTTATTTTTCTGTATCAAGTTGCCTGCGTTTCGTGAGAGATCAAGAATGAGGGACAGGCAAGCCGGATAGAACGTCATGAAGACGATGTAGTTGACTATAGCGGACAGGACAGCAAAGCCGCTCAATAGCTCCAACCGTTGCACACCGGACAGCGTTCCAACGCCAATGACCAACGCTTCGACCAGCGTGTCCAGTGAGATAGCCGGACCAAGGATTTCCATGCCTCTGGCTATGTTCGTAGTGACTTCCGACTGGCTCGAACCGCACAGGGCCAGCTGGGCAAGAATGCCAGCCTTGGATAGATCGATCAGAAGCAGAAAGAAGAACAAGGCGTCCCTGAAAACAAAACAAAAGAAGGGTATTTTATTCAATTATTAGAATTTAATTCTATTAAGGCAATGATTTAACGTAATTGTCACAATTTAAATAGGTAGTGCCATCCATTATGCTAACATAATCTTTCAGTGTCGCGCCATAACACGAAACAACCACCTTGTTGACATTGTAACCTTTTCCTACCGGTATTTCAATTAAGTGGATGCAACATTAATGGGCCATGAAACCTTTAAACTGCCAATAGTTTAACCCGGAAATTTCAAGCAAGTTTCTTCACCCCTGTCAAAATTGTGGCTAACACCAATTCCGCAAAGATCCATTGCAATCAAGAATACAACAGCTGTTTTTTGTTGCTTACCGTCAACATTTGAACCGGTCACAAAAAAACACTATTACCTAGCTGAAGGTCGCCCATCAGCCAGTATCTGAGCTACGCTACGAAAAATCGCTGACCAACTATTGACCGTACGGTATAATGACATATACTCACTTGAGATCGGAGACTTCACTGCCAAGGAAGTTGATCACCGTCGATGTGAATATGAAACTGGAGAACACCGTGAATAGTCCGGCAATGCCTGCGAAGGTAGATAACAAAGAGATCGAAAAAATTAGTTGAAGTAGGTATATACTAGTATGTAAACTATATTGGATGAGGCTCACTTCAATCATGATAGTAATTACAGTAAATGAAATTTAAGCACCGCAAGGAAGCTCCGAAAGAACTATGGGAATGATTTTTTTGTGGTACTGTTGCTATTTGAACAATTTTACATAATAGTAATAAATTAAAAAATGTTATCCACCCCTTGCATTTTTCTTGTACGGCCCTTCATCTATGCCGATTGTCATTCGTCTCCGATTATTACACGAAGCGACCGGCATTTGAAAACATTTTCCTAGATAATTAGTGAAATGAATATATTGTACGATAATCAACTGAATGAATAACATGAATATTTGAATGAATATTTTTTCTATTCACCGCGAGTCGCATCAGGTTCATTTTCAGCCGTCAAAAAAGAGCTTCGATTATTTTTAACTCTGCTCAATACGTTAGGAGGAGCCGTGGGTCTTTAATATTTTATGTGAAAAATAAAAATTACAATGTTATTAGAGCCTGTGAAATTCCGGCGCAACTGTGCGGATGCTTTTTTTAGCGGCGGAAAATGTTCGTTTTCTCGTCAACTTCGGGGTCATCCATGTCTTTCTCGTTATCGTTTACGTCCGTATCATCATCTTGATTACTTCCTTGATACTCGCGATCAGATGTTCTTCCTGACTTCTTGCGGATCGCGAATGTGAACTCTCCAGCCTTGGTGGTAGCTTCTTCACTGAGTTTGAAGTGCTGGACACAGCTTAGGGACCAGTCATAAATTACGTAACGCTTTTAGGGGGGGGGGGGAGGGGGTACAACAAGTTGTGACATGTTGTGACATAGGGGGGAGGGGGAGTTAGCTAGATCGTTACGTAACATGCTTTCACCGAAGAAAAAAAAAATTTCTGGGAATTTGTTACGTAATAGGGGAGAGGGGATGGAGAAATTTGTGACAATTTGTTATATGGGGGGAGGGGGGAGTCAATTTTGGGCAATTTTTGCGTTACGTAATTTATGAATGGTCCCTTATGCAGTTGTCATTATTGCCTGAACACCGGTTTCAATTCTCAAATTTGGCAACCGTTTGTGATCCAGGTAAATATATTGGAGCAGGGTTGAACATTTTTAGCTGCAGGTGAGCTTTCCTTGGCCGTTTCTGGGTTGTCCGTAATGTTCCCTTTGTTCACAGAGCTGACACGTATTGGTCTGTCCTTGGTAAATACAAAGGGTTCGCTGTGTAATTGTATCACCCCTTCTGATTTGTACTGCAGGGTAAGGTAGAGGGAATGGGTTGTTATATCCGTATTCTCACAACAAAAACACCATTTGAAATACTTGGAAAGTAGTTTCCCCATGTGTCCTCCGTAATAGATTTCAATTCTACGAAATACGATATGAACCTTTTAATTGCCACTTTGCAAGTAAGTGGAGCGAGATCATGTAATTTGACTTCAATATTTCCATTGTTTATTTCGTTTCGTTTGTTTGGAGCAGGGAAAAGCCCGTTCAAGCAGAACATAACAAATTCTCTCTTGAATAGGCATAAAACCTCCTCATCTTTTCGCATCAACAGATTACATCAAATCCTAATGATACACATAACATCATATTCAACTTAAACTAACAGATATTCTACAGGTAACATACGCTAACAAAACAAACATGGTATACTCTTATACTATGAACTAGATAGGATTCGTTTAAATTTACGGTTAAGTACAGAACGGGAGAGGTGAAAATCGAAAACATCACTACATTGATTGAATATGCGACAGAAGCTGGAAATGGGTTTATTATAACCATAGTTAGTCCGTGAAACAGGTAAATGAAAGAAATTATGGGTTCGCAAATTTCGGCTCCTGGTGTTGAAGTTTAGAGTCCGAAGAAGCTCTGGACAATCAATATTGGCTTTCATTAGATCAGAAGCAAATGAAGCTTTAGCGACATTTCGGCGAACACTTAGTGTATCAAGCTGTATTAAGTTGCATCTGCTGTTGTAGTTCGGCAAATTTTCTGGATCATTCCATGGGAGATGACGAAGGGCAAAGCGTACAAACTTGTGTTGGATTGCTTCAATTTTCTGTACACCATTCTGGTAAAATGGTGACCAAACAACCGATGCATACTCAAGGGTGGAGCGGACAAGCGCACAGTAGACCGATTTCAAGCACTGTATATTTTTAAAGGATTTTGTGACACGAAATACGAAACCTAAAACTTTGGAAGCTTTCGCGGTGATGTATGCGATATGTTCTTTGAACGATAGGTTTGAATCCAGCATAACCCCAAGATCCTTCACCACAGTTTCTCTTTTTAAAACTATCCCAGATAAATTATAATCATACGACAGAAGTGAACGTTTACCTGAGAAAGATATTACCGAACATTTCGAGGCGTTAAGGACCTTTCGGTTTGCTATACACCAGGTAGCAAAATTATCAAGCTGTGATTGGAGAAATTCCTGATCAGTTCTACTTTTGATGATGTGGAATAATTTGAAGTCGTCGACATAAGAAAGTTTAGGGACCTCAATACTATTGTGAACATCGTTCAGATAAAGAAGGAAAATAAAAGGTCCGAGATGACTCCCCTGTGGAACTCCGGAAGTAGCGGCAAAAAATGATGATGTTGAATCGCTTATTTTCACAGCCATTTTACGGCCGATTAGATAGGATCGTAGCCAAAGCAGCAGTGAACCATTGAATCCGAGACGTTCAAGTTTAGCAACAGCGATACGGTGGTTGATCTTATCAAAGGCCGCAGAAAAATCGGTATATATAGCATCAATTTGATATCTCTGTTGCATAGCACGCGCAATGGTAGATGTGTAAAGGACAAGATTACTGCTGGTCGAGCGTTTTGGCATAAAGCCATGTTGTTCCTCAGCGATATAACTGGAGCAACTATGGGTTATGAACTCTAGAACGATAACTTCTAGCAATTTGGAAATATATATTGTTATCTTTATTTTAGCGTCGTCACAAACAAGCACGTGTTTTCGCCACATCCGCCCAAACCGAACGGAACAATGGTGGGACTTGAGAAAAAGCAACAGATGTTCTTCCAGGCACTACTGCACATCCCGGTTGCGATGAAAATGTTGCCCTTCAAACCACAGGAACAGATGGTCTGTAGACAAGATATTCCAAGAACTGTTGAAGTTCTTCCCTTCTGTTTAATTTCGTTTATAAATGTTGGTAAATTATTTTGTATTTGACCCATCCTTTTAGCGAAATTTGACTAACTAATATTGTTATGCATACGGGAATATGCTGTTTCTATTTACTCATATTAGACCAGCAGTAGACGAGATGAAACAGTTATTGGAGCTTAATCTTAAGCACATATACAGCACCACTCCGTCCGTAATAGTTACGTCGAGAAGACAGAAAACGTCATTGCAAAGAGTTACGTGAGCTTGAGCTTGTATGACCACCCCTGGCTGCTACTCCGTTATTGATCGGGACTAGCTGAAGTTGCACAGGGAATCAGTAAATAATTATGCTTGGGAATAGCGAAACATCTTTCAATGTGCAACTTCTGGTAACCCTAAAGTGTTTTTTATTGATCAATGCCGGCACCGGCCAGGCCCGAACGTAGATCGCGGAAGGAAAAAGAAGGAATTGTTAGTCCGATACTTGCTTTTGCTAGAGGCCGTATATACTACTGCGCACTCCACAAGTATCACGGGACCACAGATTTTTTCACCTCAGAAAAATCTCAACGACCTCGGCTGGAATTGAACCCAGGCCAACTGGAATGAGTGGCGGTCACGCTTACCACTCAACCACCGTCAACGTCATTGCAAAGAGTTACGTGTAACATTAAGTCGAACATGACAACGTTAAAATCCAGATCTGTAATTCTATAGCCAGATGGTACATTACGGAAAGCCATACGCCGAAGCTAAGAAAAAACAACACTAACAAACAGTCTTTGACATACGCTGCTAAAACAAAATCAAAAGGCCACCCTATAACTGATACATTTTGTATCTCGAAACCTACTGGCAATACCAACTGAACAGAAACAAAATTGCACCTAGTGCCTTCAAAGCAATAACCAGCAACCCCAATAAAGAAGCAAACGCCGATGACACAACGACAGATAGTATTGTCATAGTGTAATGGCTCGTTCGTCTTCTCTTAAATCGCTGTGGCAATCACTGACAAAATATTCTGTCAATGGGCCTATGTCTGCTAAACAGAATACGGAAGAGTAGCGCAAAAAAAAAATTGAGGGACGTTACATCTCGATAATAATTATAGTCGATAAGTCATGACGCCATCCAACCATGCAAACTTTTCCATCTATCTTCATGATCAGGTGGTTGGTTTTTCTGCAGCTCCCGAATATCGTTTTACACTGCGTCTAGTGCGCCGATCCATAATTCTCAAGTTTTATTCTGTTTGTGTGCATTTGTTGTTCAAAAACTCAAAGTGCTTCCTTCACTCCTATATAATCGGTCAACAGGTGATCGCCCGTTCGTTGATTGTTATCGGTACCGGGTACTTTTATTCCTAATGATGCTCTTTTTCAGCTGGTTTTGCCTCACTACACTGTTCCGACATGTAACCACCGCGAGCATTGAGCTTCTGGTTTGATTCTGCTCATCTGTTGCTTGTTGGCACGCCACATCGAACCAGTTGTTCCATTGATTTCCTCGTGTGACTCAGTTGACTGCTGTACTGATCGCCTTCTGAACCTTCTGTTACGTTTCGTTCAGGTTGGTTGTTGGTCGTTCTTCAAGAACATTTTTCCTAAAGGCAGCATTATATATCACATACTTTCCATGAAATAAGAAATTTAAACATGCATTTTTTTTTAGTTTATATTACACTGTATTCGTTATTATAATTTTTCCAAAGTATTCATCGGAATTTATTCAGATGTTCTAAAAGCAAACTTTAAAAAACTACACGACAGCTTGGAAATGTGGCTTATATGCTAGGGCAAATAACCCAATAGTTATTGTAATGGGTATTGCTTTCTTAGCAGACCACACTCAAATATATTGTTTTAACAAAATATTAAATCAGTTATGAAATTTGCGTTTCGACTTCGTATCATCAGAATCCGACCCTAACTTAGTGACAGGATTAAGCTAGCGCCTTAATGACGCAAGCTCCAAAAAACGTAGACACAATTTGTGTTCCTGAGCAAACCCCTAGTCAAGTGTGATGTCCCGCAAGATCCAGCGCTAGCTTAGTCCTATCACTAAATTAGTGTCGGATTCTGAGCTTGAGCTTGTGCGACTACCCCTGGCTGCTACTCCGTTATCGATCTGGACTAGGTGTAGTTGCACAGGGAATCAGTAGATAATTATGCTTGGGAATAGCGAAACATCTTTCAATGTGCAACTCCTGGTAACCCTAAAGTGTTTTTTTTATTGATCAATACCGGCACCGGCCAGGCCCGAGCGTAAATCGCGGAAGGCAAAAGAAGAAATGTTAGTCTGATACGTGCTTTTGCTAGAGGCCGTATATACTACTACGCACTCCACAAGTATAACGGGAGGAGGAGATATTTGTTAGTAAGTATAGAAGTTTGATTTTACATCTTCTTTACCGACGCCAGAGAGGCGATTCCACTCTCTGGACTAGATATCGATCCATCAAACTCATGGACCGGGGACTAACGGCTGTACTTCCCTTCCGAAGGAAGACGTGACCACAGATTTGTTCACCTCAGAAAAATCTCAACGACCTCGGTTGGGATTGAACCCAGACCAACTGGAATGAGTGACGGTCACGCTTACCACTCAACCACTGGCGCCGTCTAAGTTAGTGTCGGATTATGATGAGACGAAGTCAAAAAGCGTATTCCTTAACTAATTTGGTTATAGGTTTTGTGCTTTTCACCGCCAGAGATGGTTTTAAATTTTCTCCTTAATAGAGAAAAAATAGTTTTTATCAAAATTGTTCTCCAATAAGAAGAAATATAGCATAGTGGAAAATATTAACCCATTCATGCCCTTGTTGTTTGTGGACAACAACGTTTTTAAATAGCTATAACTTTTGATTAAGGCAAAATTTGCTCACAAAAATAAGTAAAGCTAATAAATGAGACTATTGCCTTTCATTTGAGTATTAATAGTTTCAAGGACCAGCTCTAACTTCATTGCAATTAGTCTGATTGGATTCCGATGGAGCAGTGCTGCCAGGAACAGTGTACGTTGACGACGGAAAATGAATTTTTCATATATCTTCGTTATGTTGCAATATTTTTGAAAATTGATAAAACTTATCAATTTAGACTGTCTTTGGCTACATTTTCCACGCAATTGGACTATTGTAAATATTCTAAGAGAATTGCATTGAGCATTGAAAGATAAAAATTGAGCAGCCTCTAGCACTGCGAGGGAAGCACCTATCTTTATGAAGGCTTTTCGTGTTTCTTGACCCCACCGTTTTCAAGGAAAAATTGTTTTGAAACCCTATATACCAGAGAAAAAAGTTGTGCATGAAAGGGTTAAAACTGCAAACCGAAGAAAATCTTTTTTTATTCCAAGATGCATTTCAAAACTTTCTTTTAGTTCTAGATTTCTCATTTGTATAATGAAGATTACTTGCATACTCAGCTGTAACTCAGAGATTGCACTTCAGCCAAGAATTTACAATACAAAGCTGCATTTAAAATTTATTTTTTTTATTCATCTCTTATCAATACACGTAGTTATATCGTCATTCAGGACTTTAATTCAATTTGCATGACATGTCGATGTGTACAACAAGTAGTCAGAATTCAGCACTGTTTTTCATCCCATTTGTAAATATTATGAACGCTCTTGACTGGTAAAATGGCCACTCAGAAGCTGGTTCAATGTAACCCTTAAAACTTTGAAACTCATTTTTCCGTGGTACTCATTTTTCTGGATGGATACGATATATCTCTTGAAAAGGCTTTTTATCACGGAATTCGGTATGTTGCCAAATGGAAACAGTTAACCCATTCATGCCCATGTTGTTTGTGGACAACAACGTTTTTAAACAGCTATAACTTTCGATTGAGGCGAGATTTGTTCACAAAAACAAGTAAGGCTCATTAATGTGATTATTGCCTTCATTTTGAGTATTAACAGTTACAAGGATCAGCTCTAGAACTGAAGTTATTGCAATTAGTCTGATTGCATTCCGATGAACTTATCAATTTAGGCTATCGTTGGCTACGTTTTCCTCGTAATTGGACTATTGTAATTATTCTAGGAGAATTGTATTGAGCATTAGAAGGTAAAAATTGACCAGCTTCTAGCACTGTCATGGAAGCACCTATCTTTATGAAAATAGGCTTTTCATGTTTCTTGACCCCACCGTTTTCAAGGAAAAATAGTTTTGAAACCCTACATGCACTAGAAAAAAGTTGGGCATGAAAGGATTAAAATTAAGGGTTAAAATATCAAAAAAATAGAACATTAGGGGGGCTATAGCTCCCATCCCCTTGCCACCCCGTGCGCACGCCAATGGGCATATCTAACTCACTTTACTCCTAAATGACGTTTGTCATAAGACAGCACAACAGCAACGAGTTGCTTTGGGCCAATAATGTACATAACTTTTGCTATAACATTCTTATGCAATAGTGGGATCTCGTTAGTTTCGTTGCCATTTTTTCAGTTTTGACGATGCTATATTATATATGTTAGAACACTCAACAAATGTTAGCAGTCATTCCAATCGCCCCGGTGTACATTCCAGACGAATGAATCGAGAAGTGCCGGTCAGCCTTCCGTGCCTAAAATCGTCGCCCATCCACTTATACTATCAAAGTGTGGGAGGCATGAATTCCTGTGCAAATACCTATCGTCTAGCTACCTCCGACTGCTGTTACGACATCATCGCATTGACAGAAACATGGCTAAATGAGCAGACTCTATCCAGCCAGGTGATTTGCTCTGACTACGAGGTTCTCAGATGTGATCGTAGCCCTCTCAACAGCAACAAATCCTCCGGTGGCGGTGTTTTGCTCGCTGTGCGTCGTGGATTAAAAGTTCAACATATAACAAATGACGCTTGGAGCAGCATCGAACAAGTATGGGCAGCGATAAAATTGGGAAATCGAACATTATATATATGTGTGGTTTATTTCCCTCCCGATAAAATTCGCGACTCTGCACTAGTTGATTCTCATTCTGAATCATTGACTTCTGTTTCCGCGATGGCGCAACTCACCGACGAAATCATGATTATCGGCGATTTCAACCTTTCTACAATAAAGTGGCGTTCCGTTCATAACGGATTTCTACAACCCGACCCAGACGAATCTGTTTTTCATCCTGGCAGCATCACTCTTCTGGATGGCTATAGCACGGCTACACTTCAGCAGATCAACAGCACCACGAACGAGAACGACCGGATTTTAGATCTATGCTTCGTCAATGCCAGAGATCAATCGCCGTATATTTCCACCGCCCTCACCCCGCTAGTAAAGTATGTTCGCCACCATCCGCCTCTACATCTTACACTCCAGGACGTACCGCTTATGAAGTTTTCGAGCCACGCGCCCACCGTGTGTTACAATTATAAGCGGGCCGACTATAGCAGCATTTTGAATATTTTACAAAGTATTAACTGGGATTCTGTGCTAAGCAAGGATGATGTGAACTCCGCCGCTGAAACGTTCTGCCATATAATGAGCTACCTTATCGACCGTCATGTCCCAAAGTGTAATCAACGAAGTGATCAATCCCCCTGGCAGACAGCCGAGCTACGTCAGCTAAAAACTGCGAAAAGAGCAGCATTACGAAAGTTTACCAAACGCCGTACCTTGTCACTTAGAGCTTATTATGTAAGGCTCAATAACGATTTTAAAAAACTGAACAGTTTTTGTTTTTCAAACTACCAACGAAAAATGCAACGTAAGCTTAAGTCGGATCCTAAATCGTTTTGGAGATACGTCAATGAGCAGCGGAAAGAAACCGGCTTACCTTCTACAATGTTCTTGAATGGTGAAGTTGGGCATGATTCACAAGCCATATGCAAATTGTTCGCCTCTAAATTTGCGAGTGTGTTCGTCAGTGAGACTCTGTCCTCGCAGCAGATTGACGTTGCAGCTAGCGGCGTGGCCCAACTCGAACGGTCAGTGAGTGAGATTCATGTGGAGCACTCGGATATTGTATCAGCAGCATCCAAGCTTAAAGCATCGTCATCTCCTGGGCCAGATGGTGTCCCTGCTGTGTTTTTGAAAAAGTGTATATCTGGTTTGGTGGAACCTCTCTGTCAACTATTCAAAATGTCACTGACAACCGCGATTTTTCCTCAATTGTGGAAAGCAGCTTTCATCTTTCCTGTCCACAAAAAAGGTGATAAGAGAAACATTGACAATTATCGAGGAATATCTGCGCTCTGTGCCATTTCCAAGCTCTTTGAGTTAGTCGTGGTGGAGCCAGTGTTTTTTCACTGTAAGGAATATATTTCTAAAGACCAACACGGATTCATGCCGAATCGATCTACGTCGACGAATCTACTATCTCTAACCTCTTTTGTGTCCGAAGGGTTTGATGCGAATCAACAAACTGATGTTATATATACTGACTTATCTGCAGCTTTCGACAAAATCAATCACGATATCGCAGTCGCTAAATTGGAAAAACTTGGCTTCAGTGGATCACTCCTGCGATGGTTTCAATCCTATCTCGTTGGCCGTCAACTCAGTGTGAACATAGGTGATGCATACTCCAAACTGTTCTCCGCAACGACTGGTATTCCGCAAGGAAGTCATCTCGGACCATTAATATTCACTCTCTATTTCAACGATGTAAACTATCAGCTGAAAGGACCACGGTTGTCGTATGCAGATGATCTAAAAATTTTCAACAGAATTAGGAGCCGATCGGACGCACAATATTTGCAGCAGCAATTCGACACTTTCAGCAGATGGTGTGAAAACAACCGAATGATTCTGAATCCGGCGAAATGTTCTGTGATATCGTTCACCAGAAAAAAAGATCCCATTGAGTTTGAATATAACTTGTCTGGAGCTCTTGTTTCCCGGGTGAGCTGCGTTAAGGATCTTGGAGTGCTGTTAGATTCGAAACTTACATTTAAGAATCACATTTCGTATGTTGTTGGTAAAGCATCGCGAAGCCTGGGCTTCATTTTCCGTACGGCTAAATCCTTTACAGACATTTACTGTCTCAAAAGCCTATACTGCTCTTTAGTGCGCTCTACGCTGGAGTATTGTTCGGCGGTCTGGAACCCGAATTACATGAACAGCAGCGATCGAATTGAAGGCGTTCAACGAAAATTTATACGGTATGCTCTTCGACGCCTGCCTTGGCGCGAACCTGTTCGTCTACCAAGCTACGAGAGTCGGTGTCAACTCATCCAGCTCGATACTCTCCAGCGTCGTAGAGAAACTGCAAGAGCCTTATTCATCTCTGATCTTCTGTCAGGACGCATCGATTCTCCAGATTTACTAGAGCGAGTTAACATCCAAGCAAGGTCCAGAACGTTACGCGGAAACGTTCTTCTGAGAGTGCCGTTTCGACGAACTATTCAAACAGCTAATGCCGCTATCACGGGACTACAACGCCTCTTCAATCGTGTGTCGCACTTGTTCGACTTTCATTTGTCTCGAATATCATTGAGAAATCGATTCCTGCAGTTTTTTAGATGTAATTAGTTTAAGTTTCCATCATTGGGGCCGAGTACGGCCTGTTGATGTGCGTGATAAATAAATCTATCACTGATAGTTTTCGAGTTAAATGTTGAGCATTATTTGGAGTTCTGTAAATTTCTGTAGTTATACACTGACAGCAAATTGTACGCTAAAACGTGACTAGACTAGACACGTTAGGGTGGATATACTTTTTCTCGCCGTTTCATCAGCTACTACGATTTCCAATAGCATTGAATCTCACATAAAGAAAAATTCAAGTATGTCTGTAATGAATTTGATGAATTAGAGCATAAACAAATGAAGCAAATAAAGACGTACCTTTGAACAGTTGTCAAAAATATATTGATTTTTCGACGGGATGGATATGTGAGTCGATTTGAAGTACATTTTACCTCGTTTTTAAATAGTTTATTTTCATTTCTTGCCGTTTGATATTAATTCCATTTTCTATTCTATCCTAAATGGGTAGGATGAAGTAGCCTGTAGTGTGTTATTTTCTATTCCAAACCACCGAATAACCTGGGACGTAAAGGTCTCCCGTTTCCATAAACATCTATCTTCTAAAATAAAATTGAGATTCATCCGGCCTCCCTCTACATCATCACTATAGTGACAGAACAATTCGACTGTTCCGAATCAGGCTCCAGAACTTCCAGGTTGCTTCATCTTGACTCGCTGCTATAACCAACCTCCTTATATGGCTACCGCATGCGTTTCTTTCTCGATTGCACATAACAACGTGGATTTTGAAGAACTAAATCCAACCACCGCTACGTAGATTTTTGGACCCGCCAGAAGTGTTTGGTTCAAATCGATCAACTCTAATTTCAGGTACAACATCTTTGTGGTTTGTATGGAATTTTTCGGTAATCTGCATTGGCATTTTTTTAAACCATACATATAGCGGAGTTACCGAGTTTGAAACAGCATCGTTTGTTCAGCATTTTGGAACAACGTCAATTAGTCAGCGAAAATATATCTTGTACGTGTGTATCACCCGCACGCAAGTACTACCAAGTGCTCTGATTGGAGACTGTGATAAATATGGTTTTGCATTCACGCATTAATGTTTACTGCACGTATCAGGATACAAACGCCCTTTATGCATTCTCATCCAGTTGAAGTTGAAGCGATAGCATTCAAACACACCAAAACCCGGCGAATGAAATGAAGAAATGAATGAAGTCTTCGTACTGTCCTCCAACAGCCACGGAAGGTTATCCCAAAACGGCACATGTGGGGAAAGAAATGTCACTGCGTTTGTTGTTATGTAAATGCATATCTTATCGTTTGGGACACCTATCTCCATTTGAAGCCGCACAGACATATCTATGCGGCATGACGTTGCTATTTTACTTGTGCGGGAATTTTTGTTCTGGAAACGGCACCGAGGATTGTAAATTTGGCCAGCATATCAAAGCCAGAAAACATTTTTTAAAGATACTCCATTGTGTCGTTGTTTTATAATGTTTAATATATGTTGGTATTTTTCATTGATTTCATGTGTTACACTGCTAACCCCATGCCTAAAAAAGTTACGCGGAGTACCAAGCCTCAAATTTGTAGATGTGTTTAGATACCAATGATGCGATGGAAATTCTATTTTCCCGTGACAAGTTCTTTTGCGTTCTAATTGTACTGCATTTATGTAATGCACAACGCATTTTTCCAGAATTGCTAAAGCCCTAGCGAAACACGAGCATTGCATACATACATTGTGTTAAAAAAAACTTGTCACAGGAAAATTGATTTATCATGTCGTAATGTTACCCGATTTTCGATTTTGTGGCATCTAAACACATCCATAAACTTGGGGCTATCGATATGTGAGTTTTGGATCTGTCGGAGGAGAGTGGAGGTATAGCAACTCGAAACAGCGTTACTACTAATATTGAGGTTTGGAGTTAGGAATGTTAAGTAATCGGGTTGATTCCCATTTACGCTTATATTTTATATATATTTTCTCTCTCATTCATTTGAAGGTAGATCCAATGATAGACGATTGAGAACCACTAAATAATAGTGAATGACAAATAAAATTTGTACCACAATGTAAACATGTTGCCAGCTCATTTTTGAATCTGCTTCAGTTGCAAGTTTTAAAAAAGCACGCGTTGACTGTTTTGCTATCCAAACAAAGCACACTTGATCAGAACTGGCACTGGTGCGACACGCTCGTAGTAAATTCATTTCCTTCTTCCGGAATGTTCGTTTAGTCAACCATCGTCCGTATGCCGTAGACTTTTCCAGCTATGTACAAAGATAATGGTATCCAACTTTCACTGAATATACCATATACTAGTTTAATACGATACTTTGTAGGTCAACTTATTAGTACTGAGCCGGTTACAGTTTAAATTTAAGTTGAATGAATTGTTCCCAGTCGAAAAGAAATGAACCTAATGATTGGGTTTCGATTGGGAAACACTCATGTAGTCATAATATATCCATTACCCTTTCTATTGCGCTATTGGTGCTGCTGAATTTCTCTCCCGAACCATTGGTTTCCGCCGGCACGGCCCAGCGAAACCGATGATGAAAATACCCACCAAATACGAACATGAGCGAAAAGCAATGCACAGGCAACTGCAGAATTGCGTATAACTACTGACCAAAGCGACATTGACATTCTGCACGGGCTCGCTCGTTGGTAACTGCAATGAATTACCGGTTCGATAAATACGTAAGTCAAGTGGTTGTCGTGGACATATTAGAAAAGGAAACGTATCAAATCGTTTTAGTGATACTAATTACCAAGTCTCCACAGCCTGGAAAGAAAGAAACCAGCCAAGGCATCCTGTACAGTGGACAAATGTCTGTAGATAGTTAAATGAATAAGTTAACCCATACACACAGTGAGAGTAAGAGTTTCGGTTATTTGGTTTATTAGGCAAAAAGTTCTCAACCATTATGTGACCATCAAAATCCCAGAACACAAATATTATTTCTCTAAATTTTGACTATGGTACGATATTCGCATCGTACAACAATATGTTGCCATTTCCAACATTTTGCATTAATTTTAGAATTTTTTATGTATTCATTCATGTTTATTTTCTGTTGGCCTAGATTCTTCTACACATGAACCGGGATCAACGGTTGCATTGCTTCGTTCCCAATAACACATTTTTGCCATTGAGCGAACAAACAAGTAGATTAAACACTAACAGAATGAGGACTAGGGATTGTCGAAACCGGAGCCGTTTAGACCCATCTTGTGTGTTTTCGATGGACGTTCTGTGGATATACCCACGCTAGCCGAAGTGCGAAAGGTAATTCGACGGCTGCAAACGGTAAGGCCGTAGGGAAGGATGGAATCTCGGCCGAACTTCTAAAAACCGGGAGTGACCTGCTGTACGAAGCAATCCACTGCGTGATCGAGATGATCTAGGTGGACGAAGATATACCTTCGGATTAGTTCGATCTAGGGATGTCCGATTATCGTTCGATGAATCGATTAGCAGCTATGGCATTCGATTAATTTTCAATCGATTAGCAATTGTTAGATAAACCAAGTAATCGATTAATTTACTTCGACTATTGTTACGTTTACTGCCAACAAACGAAAAACATTTCTGTAATTTAATTTGAGCGTGTGATACGTTTACTGGGTTGTTTCCGTTAACAACGTCATGGAATGTTCTCGCGGTAGGCGGTTTGAGATACAAACGAAGCGTTTTCAATGTTCAGCACTATTCGGAACGAATCTTCGGATGGTTCGTTACCATATTGAGCTTACTTTTAATTGTAAGTAAATAGAGCAAAAACTCTGAATATTCTTGCAGACGTATTAAAATATATGTTTAAGATTAGCATTTTTCAATCGATCTTTCGATTTTCTTAACGATTGGGTAGTCCCCACAAATTAGTATTTTGACGTTTTAGTTCTATAATATTATGAATTTTTAATTTGGAATAACCTTACTGAGGAAGCATCAAAGGCGACGCAGTTTTGTAGTGGTAGATACGGTATTTTCAATTGAACTGACAACCTTAAAATATATTTCATCTGCATGAAGTATGTTTTGGAGAAAAAAAACTTTCCAACCTAAAGAGTCGCTTTAGCAAATATGTGCGCCATCAAAGGTGCTAGAATAGTCCAATAAAAAGGATTCGTGGAAACCGAATTCACAAAAAAATAGTTAACGAAATTCACTTTTAGGCATCATTTTATCTTATTTAATAACAGAGGATGAAAGCACATGAACAAATAAAACCAGGTGTTTTGTGTCTTCATAAAAGTTACTTCTATCACATGTCTTACAATGTGGTAGTTCATTGTTTCTATTTTCAGATACACGGCTTAAAACAACAAGAACCACCCTAATCAATTAATAATAATTCAAAGATCAGAGGATACAAAATGAACCAACTTCTAAAAGACATTACATCTGTTACTTGGATCATTTGATTATTACAATCAGGTACGTACAATCAAGTAATTCAATATGGCCACCCCAAATATTCCGCAAAAGTGTACATTACAGCACATTTCACAAAATGTAGCATTTACCATGCAATTTGCAACCTTTGTTATGCTATTTAGGCACTCCAAATTCTTGAGGAATCTTGATACAAATCCGCCCTGCCGTCTGAATGTGTGAGCAGATTTCACGAACGAACTAACTCATTGGTTGTTTGTAAACATTGTGCACCTTATGGCTGTACCGAACCCGATGGTGAAGATGCAACAGACATAGCTCGCGCGCGGTAGAGCTAAAAAAGAAACACAATCACGTGCGCTATTACATCTTACGTAATCTATTACTAAACAGATAATGCAACTGGCGCATTCATTTTTCATTTCTGCCGCTTCCACTTGCTCGATGTTTGCTGCCATTTTCAGGATTTAGAGTCAGCGTAAATAGAAGGTGCATATGGTTGTGTGACGCTAAAATACAACATGCATTGCGCTGATGAACCGATTTTGTCAGCACTATTTTAGACTGACAAAACTACCTTGTTTCTTCCTTTCAACGCTAATATCATTTTTCAATTTTTGTATAAAAAATTGAAAATGACATAGATTTTATTTTTTATTAATGTGATTAAAATCTGATTTATACAAATTTAGTTCATAAGCTACAGAACATCGCTGTAATTTATTTTGTTGTAAGTTGTATCAGTTGTACAAAATGTAAATGTAAATGGCAAGACATATTGTCATGTGAGTTGACTAAACATCCTTCTATTATGTCACGTGACATACCGATTTTCTTTGATTTAACCACGTATTTTATAAAAACTGCTTAATTCTCTTCCGGTAAAACCTGTCGATATTTATGGATGAATTTTTTAAAACCCTAAATAAACCTTCGAAATCTAAGCATAAGCCGATGATCGTATCAATTTGAATGTTTCGAGACTATTGAATAGGGGGTAGAGGTGGCATAATCGGATCATGACTGTGTTAAGTTATCTAGTCGCAAAGTTTCTAAATATAAGAAGGTACTAGCATAAATTGAAATTAAAATTGTTTCTGCGTCTAAGTATGTGATAACAATCAATGCACAGGGAATACCGACCCATTTTTGATACCAAAATACCGATACTGAATATGAATAAGTACCGGTATTTTCGGTACCATGGAAAACTTTTATAAAAAAATATAGCTCACCTAGAGCTGAAACGCCACGCCATCAATTGCCATGATCTCTAGAAATCTATCCGGTAATCACGGGAGTCAAACGACAGACTAATCAGTAAAATGACGCAATATAAATAAATACAAATCACGACAATAACGTTGTTGTAATTTGTATCCAGTTCTCCAATCCACACTGCACACTCAAAATTGTATGTAGACAGAGAACTCAGGAGCGACATGTAGTTGGAATGGGACATATTGTGACAGAAGCATCAATTTGAAACGATACAAAACTCACATATGGCAAATGTAATTATGTCTTACAGAATTTGAACGGTAAGAGAACTGTTACTTCAGTTATGCGTGCAGTACATTCCTACATAGCGTATAGATGTAAGCTAGCAACTTTCGAACTGGAAACTCTCATTATTGCACAGTTTCACTCTAAAATTTCAAAGCATTTACAACGAGCAGAAAATAACGGATAACATGAAAGTTTTGGCCTTTTTCTATCATCAAATTAAACAATGTTCAGATTAGTTCCCCTTCGTCACGTCTGTAATGCCGTTTAATTTTTATCTATAAAAGAACGAGCACCGTTTTAGTACCATTTGGATTTTAAATCTACATGAATCGTTTCGAATGGCGTGAAAAGAGTAGGTGTACTTAATAGGAAGGAGCCATGGTGTTCAAAGTAGAGGAGCAAGTATACCGTACTATTGCATTAGGCCTTTCACTGATTTGTGTTCGAGAGGTGGTAGAAGAAAGAATCCTTTTTTGGAGCATCTAGCAGCTATCGAATCTGAATAAACTGCGCTGCTGAAAAGCAATTGATTTCAAAGGAAATCTCGAGATCAAAGGCGCTATATTGCTAAAATGTGAAATATTGTTGCGAAAATACACTCTGGAGTGTTTTTCGCTTATTTGGAAAATTTGGTAGTTTTTGCTTATTTGGTATTTTACCGGTACTGAGTAGGGTTCGCAGTGCCGACCCTTTTTGGCGAGAACCGGTACTACGGTACTGAAGCCCTCAGTACCGGTACTCGAATATTTTTTTTTAAATTCGAAAAAAGCTTCAAAATGAAATTGAATGCTCAAACTGATGACCTTCAAAAAAACATGTTTATTGTTTTTATTTGATTCGGAATGGCATGACTCATTTCAGTAAAAAATATTTTTCGTATGCGGAACCTTCTTTTATTTCGAAATCTAGACCACTATGAAATCAATAACTGCTAAGCGGTGCGACTATTGTCGACTTCAACAGATGATAGATGTAAGAAACACTATTAATAACAGTAAATCAAAGCTAGAATGGCAGTAAATCCGAGCAGGTTGCTCGCTTTTCCTTTCATGATTTTCGGTAAATTGATTTCGACCTGCATACCAAGGCTCTTTGCTTTCCTGTAAACTATGGAGTTTTGCTGAATTTTCCTATCACCAATAATTACAAATCGCCCATTTGGAGTAGCTCACCAAGTCTAAAATTGTTAGCTGCTAAATCGCTGTTCGTTCTTTTATAAATAAAGGTTTAAGAGCAAACCAAACACATGACTTAGACCATAGTTTTATTACGTGCCACCCAGTGAAAAATGGAAACCAATCAGGTGTGCGCCGCCACGCCACGCCGCCGCCGCCGATGATTTTGACACGCCGCCGATTTCAGGAAAAAATGGTCAGCGCGCCGATTGCCTTTTTTGTGCTGCGCCGCCGATCATATTTAAACTCGCGCCGAGTCCGTATTTGACTTGAATGTGTATTGAGTGAAAGAATTTTGGTTTATTTTGCGATAATCTTTTTGGTTGTAATAGTTTTGTGTGATTTTTACCATTACCAATCTTGAGGCAGGATATTGTAGTCCATATGGAAACAAAGCTGCTTTCGAACCGCACGGCAATTCAGCAAGAAATTAAACTGTCACCGTGTCTGCGAGCGGTTTGCTTATGAACTGTGAATTTATATAGTGTTCCGCTGTTTAAAGACTGGACAAGCGAATATCAGCCGAATAGGTCGGTAAAAGGTATTAAGATATTCAGAAGTTAAGCAATATACTTGTTCTAAGCTTTTCTTGTTTTACTAATCAATCAATCGATATGATAATAAAATAGCCTGGACAAAACTTTTGCTGACTTCCTACCCGCATAGTCATCCGGATCGCAGCAATCAACCGTCAGTCTGTGGAAACCATAATACTCCCTACTGTCGAGTTCTCAGTAGTTAAAGACACAAGTTACTCAGTGCAAGAAAATATTCGGCTCATGCGGAATTGTCACTTTTTCATGGTTAGAAACAGTTAAAACTTAATGAACCGATATATAAGCCAGTACAATTGTTTCTACAAAATCTGTGTAAATATTTAAATAAAAATACGTTGTAAATTACCATCGCACGCGTGAATCACCATTCTACTCAAATTTGCACGCAAGCAAAGCTCGTATAGCGTCATGCCTTCGATATAGTAATTCAAGCCGTACGACTTTTAACTATTAACCTTGGTCTGGTAGTTCAGAGGGTAAGGCGTTGGTGTCGTATAAGCCACCCGTCGTATAAGCCAGCCCCCGCCAGGAAGGATTCTTAGTAGTCAGTAGCCTCGTAACACTAGCCATGCAGTAGCACTGCACATTCCTAAAACCTGGCTGCAAAGTCTGCCGAAATGAAACTTGGAACGAAAAACTAGTGCTAGACATACTTCTGTCAACATAATGGAAGGTTTTCTGTACGTTTACAACTGGTTCTCTCTAGAAAAATCCGCATTTCAATTGTCTTATCCTTTGTTTCTCTTTTCCTTTAATTTACCGAAAAAGTCTACAAAATCAATACAGTAGAACTTTGCCGCAATCGAAACTACCATACCATATTGACCTATTGTTCGAAAGTGATTCGATGTTTAACCTGTATTGGAAGCCGCACCATTTTGTAATTTTATCATGCTAAGGATTTTTTCCAACGATATACGTGGGCAAAATATTGAGTGCGGTGTATCAAACGATCAGAGTGGCCCAGAAAACGTCCCGTTGATTTCTATTTCAATATTTCAGCAAAAAACATTATTGGTTATCCGCAGAATCTCGTGCTCGTGATTTTCTATTGAGAGTGGAGACCTTCTTTAGCGGTGGGGATACAGTTGACTGCTTGTCTGCTGTATCTTTGGGATTATTTGCTTCTCTCATGTCTGACGTCCAGGTCTTCATAGTTAAAGCTGTATTGGTGCCGACGGTCGGATGTTGTATCTTGCTTCTTGCACTTGCGCGTGAGCAACGTCGCCTTTTTATCCTCACCGATAGTGCTAACAGTTGATTTTGGGGTGCTGGATGCTGTTTAGCAGTTGTCATTATGTCCTGAACAACTGTTACATATTTGGGAACCGTTTGTAGGTATTTGTATAGAGATCACTGTTCAAATAGGTATATCGTCGATGAGTCGGCAATTCGCTGAGATGCATTCTCGTTTGTATATGTATCTTTGTATTGCGCAAGGATTGTTCACGATGTGGCGTCTGATGTTAATACATGCGCGTAAGAATTTGCATGTTATGGGGACAAAGCGTGGTTTATTTAATAGTTCCGTGATTTTTAGTTGAATAATCGATCCGCATTCTCAGCATAAAGAAATTTCTCCAAGTATCAGGTTAATAAATTCTATTTCACTTCACTCGGTTGTATAGGTCTGGCTCAGGTAGAAGTAGAAATTAGACTGAAGACCAGGTATTGTTATTTTATCTCAGAGGAACATTTATTAAAATGAATGGCATAAAACTTTGCATGCTTTCTGAAACTGTGTTAGCATCGATATTCGTAACAGTTGGCATTGCAAGTATTAGGAGCGGTTGTTTAAATTTATCTTTAGTAATCGCAATTTTGGATATTTACTTTTATTTTTTTCCATTTTCTCAAATAAAATTAATTCCCGGTTAAAAAACAGTGTTATGCTTAAAGCTGATGACACCGCTACGTCATCAATATTTGGTTTAATTTTGACACACGCAGACACAATAGTCAATATAGCAAGATGATTGAGCAAATTACTACTTTCCATCCATATAAAAAAATATCCCACGCCGCTTTGCGCCGCCGCCGCCGCCGATGATTTTAGCAAACGGCGTCACGCCGATACGCCGCCGCCGCCGGCCCAAATCACACCTACGCCGCCGATTACGACATTTTTCATCGGCGCACACCTCTAATCAGAATGTCGCTAATAAAAAATCATAGCAAATTTTTACGTCTCTTACGCTAGATGTGAATATTTTGAAATTTAGTACAATATCGTTAAAATTTAATTTCGACAAAATAAAGAAGGAATTTAAACACACCGTTCAGTACAACGGGAGCTAGTAATGTTTAACTTATAGAAGGTAATTAATATAATTAAAAGTCATCTTGCAGACCAATATTTTGAAATAAAATGGTCTTAGTAATCCATAAATATACCAACGTATGGTATTTTATATGGGATCCACCGGACCATGGTGATGGTGTTTTCATGGGTTGAACCCATTTCAAACACCCATGTCAAACCCCATGAGCATGGGGGTATTATGGGCTTATAGTTTGCTCGGGTAGAGAGTCCACATATTTTTCATAAATAAAATTGTATGGCACCGAAAATACCGGTACTGGCTTTTCTTCAGTACCAGTATTACGGTACCAAAAATGGGTCGGTATTCTCGGGATTTTCGGTACCGGTATTACCGGTACCACAACCCTAGTACTGAGGGCTTCAGTACCACGGAACCGGTTCTTGCTAGAAAGGGTCGGTATTGTGAACCCTAGTCAAGAATGCAAATTTAGTAGGAATTATTACAACTTAGCATTATCATATCTTTGGGGGAAAAAGTTTGCAGCATGTGAGCCCCTCTTTTTGTTAAAACAACAGTTAGTGTGGTTCTTACTTTACCAAGATCTAATAATTAACTTTTTAATCACTCTAGATAGAGCCATACAACCTTCAGTGAAGTTGTAGAACGACAAATTTTAAAAAAGTTTGCTGAAGGCATGTTTCCGGTGATTCTCAGAGAAACTGTTCTTTTGTGGTATTGATTAAAAACTGAAGTAGATCAGATAACTTTAAAGTTATTTTCGGGGGAATGATTGAAATTATAAGTGCTTATATTTTTTTAAATAATAGATGTTGGTGTCTTGATGTGCTCGAAAAAATGTTCGTTTTCGAAAACGCTGGAAGTCATTTAATGGATATTATAGCAAAAGATGAAAACTGAAAAAGTTATATTAAAAATTAACCCATGAAAGTATTTTTAAATTAATTTTTCACGATGGACAATATAAAGGATGTAGCTTCGGTCCCACGATAAAATTTTATACATTTTTCTATTATTTAAAATAGTTGGTAGGATGGTTCTAAACTTATTAAATTAGTAAATTTACTTTTTAATGATTCGAGAAAGAGATTCGGATTTTCTTTCAGAAAATTGAAGAAAATCAAATTTGAAAAAAAAACTTCGTCGGAGACACTGAAGTTCTATGTCTTCTACTTTTCTTTCTATTATATATACTTTTTACTAAAAATTAGCTATTTTTTGAGTAAATATTACAAGATATAAAAAATATCGTGCCCTAATTTATATTGATATTGGAAAAAGTTATATTTTTTATGTAACAATTCTCATCATTTTGAAACGAAGTATGTTTTGTAGTTGGTATATAAGAACAAGTTAGACGCCCTAAAATAATCTTCAAGTCGTCCGAAGGTTATTTTAGTGAGAATTAAAAACTACCAAAGTTATATAAATAAAACCGTTTTTAAGAAACATCCTGAAATTATTATTTAGATTTCTCGTGCAATGGAAAGTGTAAAAGATAGAACTTGCATGTCTTCAGCAAATTTGTTTGAAATGTATTGTTCCGCAACTTCATCAAAAACAGTCAAACTCCATCTGGAACCGTTAAAAAGTTCAATTTTAGATCTTGATAAAATTAGAACTACCCTGGCTTTTGTTCAAACGAAAAGAAGGGCCTTGCAAAGTACAACAACTTTCCTAAACATGTTGTAAGGCTAAAATATTTAGCTTCAGCAAAAAGTTAAAAATCCTGCTAAATTTACGTTCTGAACCACTGTGCAATGTTTTTACCAAGACTGACCAAATGTTGCCCTTCAACGCGGTGGTAATAATTCGGATGCTTGTTAGCAGATTCCTATCGAATAGAGCAAGGTATAGCATAGGCACCTTGAAAATATGATTTCGACTGTGATGTAAGATATGGTATACGGAGAATAATAGAAATTCTTGAAATCAACGATCCAAGTGATGAAGCAAAAACGTTTTAAATTCACCTACAGTGGGAGACATCTCTTATAACTATAACTTTCGTTTGTCGAATTTGATATGAACGCATCAAATAAATTACACGTTCATAAATACACTCAAGTTTTTTTACGCGGTTTTTTTCGCGCGGTATTTTTTACGCGGTTTTTTTTACGCGAATTTTGAAATTTACGCGGATTTTGAAATTTACGCGGATTTTGAAATTTACGCGGTTTTCATTTACGCGGATTTTGAAATTTACGCGGTTTTCATTTACGCGGATTTTGAAATTTACGCGGTATACATCAACGAGGTTCCCTTTAACGCGGATTCTTAAATTTAAGTGGTCTTCATTTACGCGGATTTTGAAATTTACGCGGTTTTCATTTACGCGGATTTCGAAATTTACGAGGTTTTCATTTACGTGGATTTTGAAATTTACGCGGTTTTCATTTACGCGGATTTTGAAATTTACGCGGTTTTCATTTACGCGGCCTGTATCCCCCGCGTAAAAAAAACCTGAGTGTATTAGGTATTTTTATAACAAAAAATCTTAGTTGCATAAGTCAAAACTTCAAACAAAATTTTGAAAAAACAAATGCACTGATTTTTGGGAAAACATGGTGAATCTAAATTTGAAAGATTGCAATGTGTCTCATATTAAGAGGTACACTCCATTTTTTTTTATTATGAAGTGGCCTACTGTTTCTTCGGACGTAAACTCCATTGAGAACGCATAGAACATGTTTTTGATAACACATAATACATTGGACAGTAGCTGAGCTCAGAGAAACGATCAAATCGCCATTAGTGACGATCCGGAGGGATCTGCGGTCATATGCCGACAGGAAAGGACACAAAAACAAGGCGCATGTGGAGCTCCTAGTGCATATTTTTTGTTTATTTTAGGCCGTTCAAAGTTATTTCATATTCTTTCCATTCGGTCAAACACGAAGTGCAACTACGGGTAATCTACCTAAATTAACTAAGGTTATCTAAGTAAAACCTTACCTTGAGCAACATATTTCTAGTGCCGTTGTCGTAATCTATATAAATCTTTCCAGAAGTATTCATACGCATAACAGCAAGTAATTTAATAGAGGAAATCCGATTTGAACCATGGTTACGAATGTTAGTGCCCAAAAACAAATTAAAAGGCTCTTAAAATCGAATTTTTGCAGGAAAAAATAATCATCATGCTTGAAACAATTGTAACCAACTATTAAATCAGTAAATAATGCTAAAGACGAAAATTACACGGTAGCAGCAGCATTCTAATACTTTGCTGGGGAATTTCTGGAGTTATATGATAGAAATAGACCTATGCATAGAACTATACCACAATTGCTTTAATATATCATCAACAAACCTTCAATTCGGAGGATCACTGTACAACAATATTTAATTCAGACAATTTCATAGCAAAAATAATCAAGACAGTAGAGAATGCGCCTATTTTCGCAACCTTTCTCTTATCACCCTGCCCATTTGAAGTCATTAGTTAGAGCGGCGTCTGTCATCCTGGTTTGACACATTGACTCCAATGGTAGTACAATAGCTGGGGAATTCTATTCGAGTTTTCATTACGATCAAACAGAAATATTTTACCATTCCCAGGCCATATTGGTTCTTAGGAGTGAAGCAAAGATACTGATATCAATTTATACACATTTCATCTATTGTAGGCCACGCAATCAATGAAATAGTACTGCACTCTCCTTAATAGGGCTAAAATAGGCTCTTTACCCTACTTAAAAATATTGACGCCAAAGAAATGAAAATAATCAACATTAAATGTATTGACGTAGATCTTGTGTCCTACCGCGTATATTCATCTATCATCGCTCAAACTCTCACGTGTTTCGCATTCTGGCATCATGGCATCCCGTGAGAGTTATGACGTAGATTGCATACCACGGTCCACGTGAAACAGCATGGGGCTCCAGTTCGGATACAATATCGTCGAACCAGACAATTGGGTTTACGGTTCTACGTCAACCCGCAATATGACGACGGTACGCAGGGCAGGCGGTCCTTGAGCGATTGTTCGCAAACTAAATAACGTGCGCTGTCCGAAACAGGAAAGATAAAATCTCGCAACAGCTTTCGATTCCAAATCGTCTGGCAGTTAGGACAGTGAGAAGTGTCGATTGAAACTTTTCATCAGAAGTCAACTGCCCTTTGCGAACGGAGGCGTGAAAGTTGCAGGTGCTCTATATCGCTGTATCCCCGCCGCAGCTGAGTCAATGTCAATAAAACTGATCTTGAATCGCCGTCAATGAATCGCTCGCCGGCGTGTACGATATTTAGTTGTGGTAGATACCGTAGTACATAGTGTTCGTGTGAGCTTGACTGACCAAGCGGTTTGAAGGTTTGGGGTAATATGTAAAGTTTTGGATGTGTGAAGTTCACAGCTTAGACATCTTTTATTTTTTTCTTTATTGAAGATCAACCAATAAAAACAATTAATTTATTATTGTATCTTGAGAAATATATTAAATACTGTTACCTTAATACAGGTTGAAATAAAATTAGGTAGAAAAAATAGAAATTTTGCGGCACACTGCACTGCAGAATATTAAAAAAAAAAATTCATTCAACAGTAAACACAATTCGCCGTCTGGATCATTAATCACCCAGGCACGGTTGGTAGTTAGTGGCATAATTAAAATCGCACCTATATATGTACGGACGCAGTGTGCTACCGGCACATGTGATATTTGTTTCACTGCGACAGTTGATCTCTTATGCAATGAAGTAACGTTTTAATGTGTTAGTGTTGTTTTGTTTTCCATCTACATTTGCACGTAGATCATTGACCCACTTTCCAACATACTTGACAAAGTAAGGGCAATCGTACTGCGTTACCGTCAATTTAAACTGGATCCAACTGTTATCGCATGGGAGTTTAATGGTATCCATGCTCAATACCAGGGCCTAAATATTTGATCGCAGATTATGTATTCTTTTCGGTCAAAACCGTCAAACTCAAGTGCTTGAGTATTTTCGGTACTTCGTACCACTACACGATTGTTCAAATCCTTTATTAGCATCCACTTTACTCAACCGGGGAGACATATTTAAAATGATTTTACTTATGTTTAATTGATGTTGGTGGTTACTAATGAGTTGTTTGGGAATACAGCCGCGCTGTGTGTGTGTGGGAAGGAGAAGAGTGCTTGGTAATTTACTAACAAAACAGAACGGTAATTCTGTGTGGCCTTGGTTCTGCAGAGCTTCCTCAAACGCTTCGTTGATGTTGATCGACGCGATCGTTACCGGTTGTGGTCACAAAAAAACAAGAGCAAGTCACAGTCGTACGGTACCAGGATCTTTTTTTTTTAAATTTGCAGATTGGGGCTCTGACGAAAACGAAACCGATTTAATTCTAATTGATAGGGGAACTGAAGGTAAACCCAATACCGGAAGCATAAAAAATTGTACAAGGCTGCCGCTAAAATTAAATGTTCCGTGTCGAATGCTTGTTTAGATACATCTCAACAAGGCATCATTTTACGAGCTCGTCGAAACAGTCATTTCATTAAAAAGCATTGCCTGGTAACAAAAAATTGGCGAAATCATATTTTCCATACGAGAGGGCCGAAACCTAGTTTTACTTAACACTGTTTTGTTGATCCTAACGAATCGAGTTCGTAATAAAAGTATTCAAGTTACATAGCGATTTTCAATGCTGCACCAAATAAAGTAAAGTGGTGCCTAAAATGGTTTTATTTCTCAGTTTCACAGAAATATTTTGTATTGAGCATTTTTAGAACTTTTTTGGCTCATATTTTTGCTAAATTATTATAATTATCTTTTTTAGTTAATTTTTGTTTTCATAAAAACTATTTCTCTCTTCAAAGGGTAATCTCCAAGAGAAACAATAAAACTAATACCACAGACTAACAGACATAACACTCGAAAACAATGCTTCGCCCGCTTTAACGGTCATTTTAAACATATTTGTAATTGGGACTGTGGCCGCATTTGAAATTATGGCGCCACTGACATATGAATAAGCATATGGGGGATAGACCACTAGTGAAAAATTGTTCCCAAGCCTGAGAGGTAGCCCACTAGAAAATGAGTGTTTGGGACCGTGAATAAAAGATGGAGCTAATGTTCCGGGAAAATTGCCGGACCAATTTTTTTTTAGGGAATTCCCTCATATTGTTATGTCTGTTAGTCTGTGCCGATAGCCTCAAAATCTATTTGCTTGTTTTGGTGATTAACCGTTTAAAAGAGCAATAGTTTTTATGAAAACCGCAATTCAAAGGTTACTTCAACAAAAATATGCGCCATTTTTCGTTCTAAACTTGTCCAATATAAAATATTTCTGAGAAAGGAGAAAACACGATCAACTTTCTAATTACAAAAGATGGCAACTTAGTTATTTTAGCAAAAGTACGCGTCATTAAAAGTTCCAAAAATGATCATGCAAAACCATTAAATTTTACTCCTCTACTGTGAAGTTAAAGTGAATGAGCCAAAGAATAGAGAAATACCCTTACTATGGGCTAACGCCTACCGTGATTTTTTAATGTACCATCAACAAACCTTTCATTCAGGGGATCACTTTTTATATGATTTGATAACCAAATTAATCAAAACAGTAGGGAAGATCGATAGCGAGAAATACTGAAAAATGAGTTAGTTTTCACTTGCGCTTATAGGGCAATGAACCTATTTTTGCATTGTTTCTATTATCACCCTACCCATTTGAAGTCATTCTCGACATCTGCCATTCTCGTTTGACGCACTAGCTCAAATGGCAGTTGGATTAACTGGGCCATTCGATTCAAGTTCTCGCTACGCTCAAACAGAAATATTTCACCATTCTCAGGTCATTTTAGAGACTATATTGGTTCTAAGGAGTGAAGCAAAGATGCTGATGCCAATTTGTATCATCGCTTGTTGGCCGCGTAATTCGTGAAATATTTCGGCACTCTCCCAAAATAGGGCAAAAATATGCTCCTTACCCTGCATACAAAAAATGACGACAAGGAAATGAAGATAATCAAAATTGAATGTATTGACGTAGATCTTGTCATCATCTTGCGTCATCGCTCAAGCTCACACGTGATTCGCATTTCGGCATCATGGCATCCCGTGAGGATTATGACGTAAATTGCATACCACGGTCCACGTGAATTAGCATGTGGCTCCAGTTTTCATACAATATCGTCAAACCAAACCATAGGGTTTACGATTCTACGTCGACCCGCAATATGACGACGGTACCCACGGTAAGGCATGTGATCATTCAGAAAATTATAGTGTAGTTTCTCCTCTACTGAGAAGGATGACTCAGAGAATAGTAAAGGGCCCTTAGTACGGGATAATATCCACAGCGTGCGACTCTAGGAACTGTAGATAGAGTTGAAAACGGAGCTTAAGCTTACGGAAATGACCCAGTTACATGTTCACCATTCGCGCAATGTTGTACTGGTTACTTTTAGAAGATTGACGGCGACAGAAAGCGAAGAACAACATGCAACACGGCTTCTATTCAAAAGACGGTAAAACGAAGATAGTCGTGTATACATTCCGATTATCTGAAGACTCGATTATCCGTAGAAAATGACTCGATTACCTGTAGAAAATGACTCGATTGTCCGTAGTTCGAATATAAGGTAACATTAACACGATTATTTGAACAATTTATAATTTAGGATTTACATTACGAACTTATTATTTTTATATTATTTCAACTATAATTTCAGGAAGGATTGATATTTCCTAAAAAAAATGAAAACTTCGTAGAAGTACATAATTTTAAGCGTTACTGGAATCAAAATTACTTTTCCCCAGTTTATCCAGTCTGAGTATCCATGCATATTTTTCAAAAAGTTCATAAGTGTAATTGATTAATGCCAAGAGGAAGAGCCCTTAATTTATTATGTAGCTCATAACAGTGCTATATAATCGAAAAGCAGTTTTTTATATGATAGAATTGGAAATAGATTGCTTCCAGTTTTTTCTTAAATTAGTTTATATACTTGAAACCTACTTCATAAATATTTGTGAGAAAGCTTTTGAATTTAAGCAGGTTAACTAGGTGATAGGGAATTAATAAAATATCTATTGGCGCTGTCGAGATCAAATCAGATGAAGTGTCATCAAATAAAAAACTTAGCTTTTATTCATGGAATTAGTATTTTTTCAAGTGTATTTTTAATAGAGACTATTTAAGATTCAACAACACCTAACCCGTCGAAGTAGCGTTTTACTGGTGATGATAGTTGAAAAATAGAAGTTTGTTTTCGTGGATACGTCTTATTCAAAGCTAAGTGTTAGAAAGAGTGAACACATTATAATGAACTAGTGTCAACCCATCGCGCGTTGCTGCGACTTTCAACGTAATAGTAGGAAAACACAATTTGTTCTGTAGCGCCATCTAGCGGGCAGATAATCCCCAATCAATAGCACACAAACACGCTCCATAACGAATGCCTACTATGTATAATTTTTTAACGGAAATCGGTTTAGCCGTTTGGGAGTCTATAAATCATATACATACAAACTTTGACTTTTATATATATAGATAGATAGATAGATAGATAGATAGATAGACAGATAGATAGATAGATAATGCAATCTTTGGTAGTCACAAACTAATACACGAAGTTTTGCGAAATCGAACGGTGCGTAGCCTTCCGGCATTCGATCATACATGCTCTACCAATTCTTGATGCTACACTTTGCAGGGATTTAATCTTTCGTTTAAACAGTATGTTAGCGTTACACAATCTTACTACCTGGGAAACTCGTTAACATGTCGATTGATATAAGTCTTACTTCGGCAGCACTCTATCACTATCACTATCTTAATGCAAATAAAGGTCGCGAACATCCGTGTGCTACAATCAAGTCTATACTGGCATTGATGTCTTTGTTTTGCACGTATCGAAAGTTTTACTACAGCTTGTGTCAACTGACCAACTTGCGAACATACACCATTGCCAGCGATAACCGATGCTCTCGCTGTAGGTGCTGATTAATTATTTGCTATTCTGGATTCGTCGCGTCGTGACTTTAACGCGTTTGATTGCAGGAACTTGAACACGGATCACTGTGGCATAAACCGTCTGATATGAGTATTCTTGGTTAGGAATTTTCGTTATGTTTAATTGGTTCTCAACAGAAGTACCGTCAGATTTGCTTGACATTTTTTCTATGAGATTACCGATGATCCAGTACACAGTAAACTGAATAAAATATTTGAATGACACTAATCTATATGTAATTGAGTAATCCAGGATAGTGAACGGTTTTTTTATTATAAAATTACAGTTATTATTGTGGTTATCATATCAAAGACAAAGACAAAGAAATAAACCAAAATTAGATCACTTTCAAGATAGATAAATCTTGATTTATTAGAAGTTTTAAGTAGTATTAATAGTGCCAAATAATAATAATTTGCATCCATCGCTATATTCTTCAAAGTTGTCATAAATTATAGAACATCATAAGTGTTTTGTAGTTAGTGGTTAGGTAGTTTGGAAGATCTTAAAGTGTGTTACAGTGGTTCAAAAAATTAAGTTTTTTTGATTAGTTCATCGAGTATGTGTAGTATACAACATGAATTCCCAAAAGGGGAAAATTGGATTAAACCAATTTATGCATTTAGGGTACAAGACCTAACTTAAATTAAGTTTGATTTGTGTGTTTCGAATTTATCTCTTCAGTAACTAGCACCAGCTTGGGGCCAAGCTGGACGATTTTTCTAAATTTGTACCCAAATTAACACAAGTTAGACACAATAATCTAAACAGTCACACGACGCATTTGGACGCCTGAAGAAACTGGCTTGTCTCGAAGTCCCGGGAAGCGAAAACAGAAGCTCTGATTTGTTGAGAAGAAAGCTAAAATGAACTCTTGTTTCTGGTTTGGGGACCAATGAATTTGAAACACAAAAATCAAACTAAATTTAAGTTAGGTCTTCGACACTTATAGCCGTAAGCACAAAGCCGTACTAACTGTTTTTAAACCGGACTAACTTTTAAACCGGCCTAAAATATTTGGTAAGCTTTAATCATATATGGCTGCGTTCTGATCTGCGTTACACGTCAATGTTAAAAAAACAACAAATTCAAGTTAAAGAAAATAAGTAAATTCATTCCGATATTTTCTTGCAGTAAAATAGCTTTTCTTCGTCAAATATCTCGTTCCATAGGGTTTGAGAACAATTTTGTCAACTTGTTGCCGATATGTTTCTGAACATAGAACTTTAACGTGTTGGATAGTTGAAAGTTGGCCGATGATGTGCAGTACTTTGTAGTGACATAATATGCACAAAAGAAAATAAATTGATATACATATGGATGTTTTTATTCAGTTTGAATAGCCGCTCGTCGAGTTAGAGGTGGCTAAACTACAGACACTTTATACACAGACTAGCGAAGTGTCAAAAATTGCAGCCAAACGGACTGTCAAAAAGTGCAACCAAAGGAGCATGAGGGTTTTGGTTGCTAGTTTTACTGTTTTTCTCTCCGCTAGTCTGTTATATAAAGTGTCTGTAGGTTAAACCATCGGTTGTAATTGGTGCCATGATAGTTATTTCTCGACAAAAATATGATTACTGGTTAAAACCCAACTGTCAAAATTCTCTTTGAAGGGAAATTCCGGACAAACCGTCGCTGGTTAAACACAGTTCATAGCAGTTAATGGAAGAGAAATTTTTTTCTCTTTTGTTTACTGCCAACATCTGTGATTGGTGAGTAACGGTTTGTCCGGAATTCCCTTTCAAAGAGAATTTTGACAGTTGGCTTTTAAGCTGGAATTATATGTTTGTCGGGATTTCATACTTTGATTAAATAATTGGTTAATATATTTCAATTTGAATTTAAAATGAACTGTGAGTGTCATTCTAATTGAACATGATACCTATCGACGTGGGGGAGAACATTTATTTTCGTTTCAAGTGAATTTTCACAAGTTTGGAATAAAGATCAATTATCAATGAAGGTCTGCGAATTAAAATTATACGTTTTTCAGCGAGGTTTAAATAAAAAGAAAACAAAGATCAAACAGAAAATTAAACTTTGACAGAATGATCATTTATATTCTTGAGCGTTTTTTTTTGCACTGTGGCAGACAGAATATAGATATATTTCTATAATGCATCAATGCAAATTGGAACGATTTATGCCAAAAATCGAAATAAATATATTGATCACCGTTGTGTTCACAGTAAATTTCAAAACATTTTGTATTCAGAAGTTTTATGTGATTTTATTCTTATTGGAACATTGCACATATTTAAAATCTATTATTTACTCTTAGCTTAGGGTATTTGTGGAGCTAATTTCTAAGCTGTTAACATTCTGATTCAATTTGCCAACGACCAGTGTAAGTAAATTCATAAAATATTGCATTTTACGATCTATATCCAATTGTCATTTGTTTGGATCTATCCCCTAAAAACAATAATTTTCTTTCGTTATTTACTTTCTTTGATGTGTGATACAATAGATATATGGGCAATCATTCGTGAAAATATGTTATCGATTTATATTAACGAATTAAATGGTTCCGCTTATTCCCGCTAGATAAGCAAAAAGAAAATAATCAAAACAATTCTTATTGTAGTTCTGTTTCTAATTCACAAAAACAACTTTAATCTGAATTGATTGAATAGATCTCAATTTATCTTAACGTGCTCTACTGTAACCCTTTGATGTGCAATTGGAATCAAGCGTGTAGAGAGAAGGAAAGAACGAGGAAATAAAAAAAATGCGGGTAGATAAACACGGTAAAAAAACTTTACACATTTTATGAGCTGTCAAAAAATGGGTATTTTATTGCTTATAACCATTGGTGCTTTTTATTCATTTCACAACTACTCGATGAGATAATGTCAATGGATATACTGATCTTAATAATGAGTTAAAAGTCATTAAGAATTATTTTAAGCGAGTTAACCTGCAAACTAAGGTTCGTAGCGGAAGCTGCAAATTACCGGCCTGCATGTTTAAACTACTGAGGATGTTGCAAATATGCGTTTGGCATTTTTAGAGCAGCCAAAAGATCCAGCCATTGGGTTTTATTTTGTTAAGTAGTTAAGGAGACAATAATGTGAAATGAATGTTATTTTATGTTTTTTTTTTAATTCAGAAATAATTCTATTGACAGAATTTTTCATTCTGGCGCGATTTTCATGAATGGATATTTTTCACGCGATTTGTTGTAACAGGTCTGCGAAAAATAAAGGGTAAAACATACCCAGGTTGACGTACAAAAGCTGTATTCATTTATGGATACGAACTCTTTACCCACTAAATGGGTTATTCCACTTTTATTGAAAATGCGTAGTTTTCTACGCATTAATTGGTATTTTATTTTATTAGTGTAGTTCGACAGTGTTTGTCTTTCCTACCTGATAAACTGGCTTATTTATTGCCATCTTTATTGCGAGCAAAGAAAGCCATATTTATCCAAAAGAAAGCCGAAGAGAGGATTGAAAATAACGAAATGTATGCAAGAGAAGCATGACAATTTTTTGCATATTTTTGTCTTCTTCCGGTAACATGATGCTGCCATTTGCATTGCTGCGTTCTGATACACGGCTATGTTAAAAAACTGTACAATAAAGTTAATTTAAAATTCACTGTTTATGCTATTTAATAGTCTGATTATTTCGAGAATTTTTTTATTGCTCAATAAAATGGTGAATCGACATCTTGTTGAATGGGATTTATAACATAAGTATTGTATCAAATAAAATAATTTCTTCGAGCAATTTCATCACAAGACGGCGGCTCTGCAGCATTTTCACGTCATGCGCGTTTTTTGGAAGGGGTCCACGGTCGAAAATCTATCTCCCGTGATTTTTGACCTGGCGCCAAAAACTAAAGTTTTTCTGATTGCTTATGTCAATAGCGATGTACGTAGGATTTTTTCGATATTTTGGTTTTAAGCGAAATGGCGAAGTTTTGAGTGAAAAAACATAGAGAATGTCATAAAAATCTACACAAAATCGTTATTCAATAAAAAGGTAAGCAATAAACAATTTAATCCTGCGTACCTGACTAGAAAAATTAATTTTGAATATACTGTGAAAATTTCAAAGCGACCAAAAATCATTTGCTCGAGTTACATTTCCGGCCAGTGGCTTCGAGAAAAACGCGGTTAAAGTTTGCAGTACACATGGGTTATACATAAGAGGCGTTGCGGCAAAATTGAAAATTATATTTTTGAATTGTTTTCGTTCTCCATGTTTTGGGATATCATTTTTTACATCCTAAAGCACATTTTAGACTAATAAATAAAAAATCAATTGTTTTAAAATTCTACAGTGGAGTAACCGCTTAAACAATTTATTATTTAAGATCCATAATTGACTAAAACGTTATTTTGCTAATAATGGTGTATACTATCGAGAACGTTATAGAGTTGTATTGTTAGGCGCTAGCCTCTCCAAGGGCTTGAAGAGTTTCTCTAACATTACACTTAGTAGTTTGTCAGTTCAGCCAAATCTGACTGTTCCAAATTAAATCAAATGCTTATAGAAAAAGAGTGGAAGCTTACATCTTTTGAAAAGTTTGTATCAGTTGCTGTTCTGCAACACATGAAAAATGCCATAAAAATTATTTATTTGCTTCAGAATAGAATAGAATGGAATAGAAATCTGAAATTTTAGGCTGGTGGGGCTTATTATACCATCCTACCCAACTAGTCTACTAACCATGCATATAGAATTTGGCAGACCTACTTTGCTGAAAATGAAGTAATTCAAATTATCAGCACGATTATCCAATCATGCCTGAAATACCAAAAGTCCAGTAATTTTAATTAATAAAAATTATAATTAGTTACTTCCTATAGTCTGCCATCTGTCTGATAATGAATTGATAATTTTAAATTTACAAATTGAACCTGGTACTGGATGCAGACAAAATTTCTTGGACCAATCGTTCTGAATTATGCACAATTCTTCTTCTTCTTCACATCATTGCCCAGGCAACTACAAGAGCTTTTTGCAAACTGCTAAATATTATTATTTTACAATAACATGTTAATCGTTGTTTTAGCAATAATCGGATTTTGGTTTCAAAGTACTACGAAAAAATCGAAAATCGACCAAAAAATAAAAGCTCCCTTAATTACTTGTGAAATGCTGTGAAAACAACTGTACAAATGTCTCAACGTTTATCCAGTAGATTTTGAGTTATGGTATATACCGCAAAACAAGATTTCGATGTGGCGCATGACTGAAAAGACAAAGAATCTTTGCACCCCCTTAAGTTCCGACACGATTCAAGCGATTTTTCCGTATTCAACTTTTTGCGTCATTTTGCCAAGTCATCTGTCTAGTCTCAGCTTTCACAGCTCTTTCATACCCTGTGCGTATCTGTTCTATCATAAAGAATTAAACTAAAATTTGCACTACAGCGGAAATGCAAATAGTACAAGATATACTAGAAAATTATAAATTACGAAACAATACAAGCAAGCTCCGATAACATTTAAATAACGATCAAAATGAGAATATTTGTAACAGTTTGTTTGCCGTCATATTTAAAAGTGTTACTTAGGCTATATGGCATGGCTTCATTTACAATTTTTTATTCAATCTTAGTTTTGAACTCTTTCAAAAGCAGTAAAAATATAAATAAACTTCCACTTTCTTATGGTGTTCTTTGTGAGAAGATACAACTAGAAAAGAGAACAAATTGTGATTATATATTCTTTTCCTAATGCAAAAATAACTAAAAAATTGCGAGCAAATTAAACTTCACTCATTTTGATAGCCATAGGTAAACTAACGAACGAAAACAATTTTCATCTCTGAATCCAATTATAAAATTTCGTCCGTCAGTTTGATTCGACTTCTGCTAACCTGCAATATAACTCTTCGATGTGGCGTTTTGAAATGAGCGTGTAGCACCTTCTAGATATAGGACGATAAAGAATATTGAAAAAAATGCATTTAAAATTCGATTACACCTGTTTTTCGTACGGGATAAAACTTGCTTACTTGCCCTCATATGGTTTGTGTGCAACATGGGCCATAATATTGCACATAAAGTTCGAAAAGTTGATTCAAATTATTGAGATGTATGCAAGAGGAACATGGCGGCCTTTTACACTGTTTTCATTTGGCTTCAGGATGCAGCCATTTCTGCAATGACAGGTACTAACGTCTTAGGCCGGACTAAACTCAGGCCTAAAATCAAAGATAGTACCGTGTGGCGGTACCAACTAGATTCAAGCTTACCGCTATTAATGTACAAATTATTTTAATCCCTTCCCGGGGGCCTTCCGTTAAGTAAGTACCACACTTCCTTTCTCGTATTCTTTCTCAACAGTAAACCAGTGCTTCGGACTTTGCTTCCCGGGGCATCACTCGGGACAAACCAGTTGATTTCGGCGTTTATATGCGTCGTTGACTGTTTGGAATATTATATCTAACTAGTGCTAACTTGAATACTAGTTTAGATACATCGTCTAATTTTGCTTCAAGTTGGTGCTAGTTACTGACGAGATGAATTCGATACACAAAAATCAAACTTAATGTACATGTACATACATACTATAGTCCATCAAAATAAGTCCGGTTATACAGAGATAACATAAATTATAATTATTGAATTTCTTTATCTAGAACTAGCCAAAAAACACTTTCTGTCTAATCGTGATATCCATAATGATAAAATTTTCGTTGAAACAAATTTGCCACGGTGTATAGCACATATTATGTTGCTATCATAATAACTATCGATGGAATAAGATCAATCCACACGCCTTTATGCTTATTGTATACCATCGACATCTGAGCAATGACGTCAACCCAGGCAAAGTAAAGAGTTCATGACGCAAATGTAAAGTCCTGCATCAACAGGTTTTTCGAGTTGTGCCTTATATAAGTATAACGAATGGAGTTCTTTGTGTTGCGACAAATGAAGAATGCACCAGGGGAAGTCTTCTCGCAGTGCGGTGCAAATTGCTAGTTGAGACATTGAACTTCAGAACAAACATTATACATGCGATGACCGCGCTTCATGTTCTGGTTCAATCCAACCGGGGGAAATCCCGTGCTAAATATAACAGGCTTCAGCATATATTACATCCTTTTTCTTGCAATCAGTCCGTATTCTGCTATGGCTAGTGAATTGGAATATTGAATATAGAGTTCTATTTGATACATAATTGCGAATTAGTCATTTATTAGCCTAAACATGACCTGCCTTTTTTATTTTGAAATAAAATCAATAGTTTTATCGACCTTATCGTGAACTGATCTAACAATGAACTTGAATTGTACGTTTTCAGGTGTAAAATGATGTGTGCTTGAAACTCGGTAGCCTTGAAGACCATAAAAAAATAGCACCCCCAAAAATTAATTTACACATTTCATGCCTAATATCTTACTGTAGTAGGTTGAGCTTAAAGTGTGAATTATTTGTTTTATGTGTCCCGAATATGCACACTCACCGCCCGACCCGAGTTGCATGGATGGCAGTCTGGTTAGCATCTCTGTGTAAGAAGGTTAGCTTCAGTTCAAAATCAAGGCTGTTCTTGTTTGTAGGGGGAAGGTGGACTACAGAAGCAGACTAACGTGATAGACTGTGTGAGTCAATATGAACTCACAGAAGATGTAACTAAACATTATCACACTATCAATTAGTGCTATGTAGTAGTATATCATTTGAATCATGTTGCTAGCCCTTTCCAAATGTTAGAGTGATAATTTCTTCGTGCTAACGTGTGTTGTCTAATACTATACATCGTACACCCTGATATGTTCTCTTTTCGACACATGGTAGCGGTTCGATTACTTTCTCGTCACGTGACCTACCGCCCGGAATATTTTTTTCCGAAATCAGTTTTTCCTACTGCTGCTACTTCCTTTACCAGGGTGTCGGTCAAATTTCGGTCAAAGCACCGTGAGCAAGAGAAAGTCAGAAACAGCTGAATCATTTTGAAAGAGTTGAGAAATTGAGAAGCACAAAAAAAAACAATACATCGTTGGCTAGTGTGTATGAATTTTTCCTGGCGTCTTCGAGTGAGAAAGCTAAGGGTAATGACACTGTGTCGAATGGAAAAAGTCAGTTGAATTGGCCCAAAACACGAGCATGCGTCTTTTACTGGATATTTGTCTTGGTCTGGTTGAAGGCTATCGCATCCTGCTAGACAGTGTGACGAGCGTCACGGAATATCTCGAGGTAAGCCGGCTAAAATTCAAATGGATACGATAACTTTCACAAAGTGTATGCTAATTTACACAACCTGTTCAATCTCTGATGCTGATGCCTTGAAAAAAGATTTTGATCGCAAACTAAAATCGTTTGGCGACTTACGTACGGACGGATAGCGCCATCGAAGGCCACTCACCTAGGATGTATTTGGAGCCCAGTTTTTGAAGGTTGCAGAAGTGATAGTAGCAGTAGAGGATCGCCGAACACCGCACGATGGTCATCAGTATCACATCGATGCCGTTCTGTTCCAAATCGTCGCACCGGAAAACACTGTCGGCACCCACCGAGCTGAACCGCCAGCTGGGACAAGGTCTACCGGTGTTGGAGCGGGCAGCTTGCTGGAACGGATCCGCACTTCCTTTGTCAAACGTTATTATGCATGCCGTCAGAGTCACTAGGGCCACTATCACTTCCCATGGGTGTGATGCACAAAACTCACCGTGCGCCCGAAATAACCGACCGACTCTCATTTTCTTCGCTTTACGACACTTTGTACTCTTCCTACACCAATTGCGGCCAATTCGGAACGCACTTTCCCGCGCACTAGATCCTACAACTGATTCACCAAGACCAGGTTTGGGTGGGAGTCGACCGCTCTCTCTTTGCTGGCAAACACTTGGCTATGCGTTGCCACTGTCGAAGAGCACACACCGCGATACCGAGGAGCACTTCTTCACCGTAGCACTGCTCAAGTGATACTGAGAAGCCAGACGCCACCACGAGTAGTGCAGGCGATCGGTCAGAGATCTGTTTCTTCACAGCACGGTTCCGCCACTCTCCGGGCCGCACCCACCTGGCAGAAGACGGCGGCACGGTGATGGCTTTCAAGCAAAACCTGCCTGTGGAAGAGAAGAAGCAGAAGAGTTTGCCAAAATGTTAGTCGCATAGTTGTGTTAATCAATAAAATAAAAATAGGCATCGAGGAATCATAGCGCTTCACAGGCTGCCGATTTCATTGATGATTTTTTAAGGAGAAGATCGATGCAACCAATCCTGTGAGTGTGTGATACTGATATGAGAACGTTAGTTCTTTGGGAAGAAAGGCTACGGTTGTAGATGGTTACCTCTGGACGTTTTAGCACAATCTAAAGTGATATTGATTAGACAAACACGCTTTGGCCCATAGGGAGGAGGGGAGGACTACCCGGATACTATAATTCAATCCTGACATGATCATCGATAAAACTGAAGGTGAAGATGAAATTAATTAGAACGCTGATTCATTATAAACAAGCATATTAGGTCCATTTATTGCAAATCGTCCTCTATTTAAATGTTTATTTTCGGCCTTCGTTTTTCTGTTCATGAAAAAGTTCCATTCATCAGTTACGAGTGAAATGAAGCATTAACTCAACTTATATTAGCGTGGATTTTAGGGTAAAAAGGCATTGTAAACATGTGTATTCTTGCATGTAATTTCATGCATGGTTGCTAGGCTTGTGCATAGCCGATGGCAAATGTTTGGATGTATGTTTTGAAGAAGAAGCTAATTCTTGCGGCACATTGGAATTGGTGGTAAATATACCCCCAACTTCACACATTGTTACGCTTCATGACCGCAATTTAGTTGCTCGAAAAATGGTTGAGCCTAACGCAAGTTCAGTACTCAAAAGCATGAATTAAACGCAAAGGATTTGATTCCATGAACAGATGATAGACAATCAAGGTTATAATTCTAACGCATATGTATTTAGGTATGGTTATTTTCGGGGGTGACTTTCCTCGGTAGTCCTTCCTAGCCTAAAATATGTCATTTTTTGGACTTTTTGTATAAGTTAGCTTTAAGTTTAACTTTATGTTAGAATGAAAAATGATTGTATAAATATCACTCAATGCAATGAACAACAATTAAACATTTTTCGATGCATTTTATCGATATAAAACATACTTAATTCACTACTATGAAAATTGCAATATTATCAAGTGACTTGTGCGAGTGGGTCCGGTTTGAATTATAATGAAGAAAACCTTAAATATGATCTTTTTGCTCAATTTTTAAATACAGCTGAAGAATTATTTTATTTTATTTGCTTATATTTTATCTGATAAATTTTTGAAGGTGCTCAGTTCTTTTCGTCCGCGTCCCTTATCACCTTATCACCCCTTGGTTGTGTAACTATTTTTTCCATTCTTATTATATGGCAAATAAGTAGTAGTTTTCATTTCATCAATTTTGAAACTGCACACATGTTATCGTAAATAATTTTAAATGTTCGTTGAATTGATGCCATTCTAAGGGGTTTAACTCTTTAACGGTCGGTTGGATTGTCTTGCAGTCTTCGACAAACTTGTTCGGCATATCTGTAAACGCTAACTTCTTCCTAGGTCCTTGTTCGGATGTTTTCAGCGACATCTAGCGGCGATTTTGTGAACGGCGAGTGTTTCCCCATACATTTTGACCAAAAATCCCATACAAACTTTAAGCTCTTTGGTGGAGGGGTTAGTTAACGGATTTCACTCAAATTTGGAAAGTGTCATTTTTTCATGATTTCACACGACGCTAGGGGGTGTGTAGATAAGTGATTTCAAAAATGGTCGTCTACCCTAGAGAACACGTATCCGCCGAGAGATGCCAATCGAGCTAACATTTATTTGGACTGAGCAAACTAATTTTCATATTTGTTAAGTGTGACCAACTAGGGAGCACGGCATTAAATGTGCATGGAGAAAACGCATTGTTTTGTCCCAGTGGAATGATGATTTCAATCATGTAGGATGGTTGAGAATTGAAAGATCGCAAGAAGCATCGAAAACTAGTTACCAATTTCCTTCAGTCATATCAACACGAAGAACAAATGTTTTATTGTCATGTTCATTGGTTTGCTTTTAGTTCACTAAATCATGTTCATTATATATTCTTTCTCATTGTATTGAGTAATTTCATATACTTAATTTTTGTGTTAAAAGGGCGAAAAAACAGGAATCTCATTTTATTTCTGGGATCTACTTTATTTTCTGGTTTTGGCACATTGTTAGTTTAAATTACCGAATTAGCTTTTCCTGCTTCCATGTCGTAAGAAGCGACAAAAACAGGACTCTCTATACATCATTTCCTGCATTCTTTAGACTTATAAATAATAAAGATCGCTCGCGTGAAATTGCTAGTATGTCCGTCACACAAAGTAAGGTTTCCAGAACAGTTTATCCTTATTTAGAACCGCTCATTTTTTTAAATATCACGAAAACAATCGATATTTTTTAATTGTAGCGCCAGTTTGTCTTCCACTCTTATTTTTTTCTTCGAAATTTTGTGTTGCTTTGCCTTTTGCTAGTTTGTTCTCTGTAAAATATTATTTGAATTAAGTCTTTGTCTCGTTATTCGGCATTACGATAATCATAAAACGAATTCTAAGTACAAAACCCTTTGCGACGCAGTGGGATGTATACGTCTCACCTACTTCTCCTAAGTTTTTATTGGATTTCTAGTTAGCGTTGTATATAAATACGAATTCTTTCTTTTAATCAACTCTTGGGGATGTAAGAGTACTAGCACACAAAATTATGTGAATTTGTTAATTACTTATTAGTTAAAACAATTAAAACTTGAAAATCTCGTGTTTTTACAATATATTCGGCTGAGTATGAACTAAAAATCCCTGGAAATCCAAAAAATTTTTTTGCAAGTATCTCAAATATTGAACTAAATTAAAAAAAAATAGCAGAATTTTACGTAGGTCCGTTTTTTTAAAATAATTTTTGATCTATAAAAGATTTTGATAGACAGGGATGGTTATTGCGGTCGCTGATTACGATACGATGATAACAGCATCTGGAAATTCAAAATGGCGGCTACACAATGACAGCCATTTTTAACGAAATTTGCCAATTTTGTTACAATGAGCATAAAACTCGATTTACGAGAGTTTTTGGGGTCGCTGATAAAGATTCTGAAGTCAGAATTCGAAAATTCAAAATGGCGCCAGCAAAATAGCAACCATTTTTACGAAATTGGCAAATTTTGTTACAGTTAGTATAAAACTTGATTCACGGAGTTTTTTAGGGTCTCGCAATCGCCATGTTGGATCCGCCATTTTGAATTTTACATTTTCAACGTCAGAATCAGAATCAGCGAGTCCGAAAACCCCCTTGTAAGACGTTTTAGGCCAATATATTTAGCCAAGCAGTTGCCATATTGTATCCACCATTTTGAATTTTACATTTTCGACGTCAGAATCAGAATCAGCGACCCCGAAAAACTATATAAAGCTGAGGGTTAATGAGTCTCCTGGCGGCTGGGCGCCCCAGAGTCTCCTAAAATCTTGAATCGCGCGCGAGCTTCAGCACTCTTTCGAATCCCTATCTTTAGTAAAAATCTCCCTCCTTCTTGAATGTGCAGTAATATATACGCAAATGTCGGACTAACATTCCTTCCCTTTCATGCTGCGATCTACGTTTGGGCATAATCGGCGCCGGTATTGATCAATAAACAACTTGGAATTACCAGAAGTTGTACACTGAGGAATAGATGTGGGTCGGGATTTCATTCGTGTGATTTCTCGGATCATAACCAATCACTACACGTTAGACACTCATCTCTGATGCATCGGGCTCGCTTATGGGGACGATTACCACGATATCGAAGATATTGTCTGGGCATGCGGCGACTACTGTTCTGTCGGATTTCAAGGAAAATCCCCCAATGTTCCGGTTCGGGAAGTACTGGCAAGCCAGTATATCCTCTTTATGTCTCGCGTATACGCCTTCCTAAAAACCATCAATATGCAGATTTAACTGTCCCTATTTATTTTTCTTATCATTCTCAGAAGTGTCCTCTTCCGCCTGTAACTTACACCGCGATGGTTTGATGCAACTTCAAGCCAATATAAAGCATCTTAGTCGACTGAGTCAACAAATGCGGGACCTACAGCAGAAGCAGCACACGCGCAACGCGGTGTGTTGCCGATCCGCATTTGAGCCGTACTACGAAATCGTCCCAATACATGAAGCTTCCTGATAAAGACCGTATGAGTCTGCAATCCATGCCGTTGATCTTCCGATGCCGGAAACTGCAAGTTAATATTTGTCTCCTCCTGGTAGCATTGTGCACTCTCTCTCCCTTGTCTCTGATACACAGATGTTTTTGAGGCGCGATAACTTCTGATTTGGACAGTATATGCTCACAGGAAGTAAGGCTATAAACTGAGACTAATACACCCAAAACTCGGCCGTAATACCTTTACGGTAATAAGAAAAAATTGCTCTGATAGCAAGACGTTTCATGCTAAAACGGTCACAACAAAAAATTCCTCAAACGGCAATACCAACACATTCAAATCTTCACTGCGTCGCACTCATGTTTCATCAATTCTTATTCAATAAATATTATCGCGTCGGATGGTCTGGAAGTGTGTAGCACTTCGCTTGTCATTGTATTGCGCATCAAGTGAAGTGAACACTATGTGGACAAAGACAAGATTCGATTTTCTCTACACGACACATTCCGTATTTGAAGATCGGCTCACTCACAGAAAAAAAACGACTCGGAATAGTGGTGGGGTATTTCGGTTGGTGTTAAATTGAAATTTCTTTTCTATCACGGACGTTAACAGCAAGGTAGCGACTGCACAAAACATGAAAAGTCCGTCCCGTCATGTACGGGAAGCAAGACCTATGGTTTGGATCCACATATACGAACCGAGGGTCCGGATTCAGACACTTGTCTGGATCTAAGCACCAGGTCTGGGTCTGGTTCAGGTCCGGACTTGGTAAGGGGAAAAGGGGATGGGCTGGATCCGGGTACTGGTCCGGATCCGGGTACTGGTCCAGAACCGGGAACCTGTTTGGATCTGGGCACTGGTCTGGATCCGGGAGGTCCGGATTTGGGGACTGGTCCCGATCAGGCAGCTAGGCCGGATCCGGAAACCGCCTAAACTTTTTATTCCACTATCCAACCTACCCAGTAAAAAATCCGTAATTCTGGCTGGTTTCTGCCAATATTGGGCCAGATTCCAGCCTGAATTTGATCAAAGATCTGCCAGGACTTCGGTTGCTTTGACTCGGTACTAATACTATCATAGCAATCGACCGAATTATCCTACTTCCGAACAGAGCCGAGGTTGACACATACTGAAAAACTGTTTGATTGTGTCATGCGCATACATAAACAGCAACCGAAATTCGTCATTCCACCGTTTACTACCTTTACGGGAATATGAGTTTAATACCGCAATGCGCAATTGCGTGGTCTGTTACCGAAAAGACAATAGAATCTTACCCAAAAGTAATAGAAACATACCCGTCGGATTTTGGGTGTACCTTACGTCTGAACACTAACAGTTATAAATATTATCCGTATAACTGAAGCTATTGCAATTAGTCTAATTGCATTCAGCTGAGCATCGGAAAATAAAATTGGAATAGCTTCTAGCTCTCTTGATCAAAGCGAGGTTTTCGTGTTCCTTGAGCGCAACAGTTTTTGGAGCGCCATACACGCTTGAAAAAAGTTGGGTATGGAAGGGTTAAGGTAATTTATTTGGAAATTGTTACTTTTTCGTTAATTACTCAGTCTGTGATCGTTGAATTGCGCATCAATTTGTATAATTGAAATCGAGCTGTTCCTATAAAAGGTTTATGACAACTAAAGACAGTAACAGTAATTAAAATTAAATTAAAGTAATTGAAAAGAAACGGACGATTTCTAAATTGAACACATTTTAAGAACAACGTAATACGTAAGAAATGTATTTGATGCCTCACTTTTCTGCCAACGTCTTAGACAGAGATAGCGATAATTTTCTCTAACACACAGATCTAAATTGGGACGTCAACAATTTAAACCATGCTGACAGTCGGATCGTTACCCTACCGAGCTCAAACTAACTAACATCCAACGCAAGACAGCACCCACGGCAAGTTCCAAAAAGTGCTATCCGGAACAGGTTTAAGTTAGCACACCAAACGCTCCCGTCTGCCTCGATGTCTGCTATCTTTCGCAAAAGTACCATCTTTCGCGCGCGCTTGACAATACAGTTGATTGCATGCTAATGAGCTCCAACTCTCTTGACCATATAACCGGTACGAGCCCAGGTGTCTCCAGTATTTTTTTTCGCAAAAGGCGGATGCTGGGCCAAAGGTAAGATAAGTGTTGTTGCTAGGCGCGTCAATTTTGTTGACTTTCATTGCACGAAACGAAAAAATCTTGAATTTTTAGAGTGTTGGTGCGAGCGAGTTTGAATGCTTTACAGTGTTTGTTATTTCGTTTGCCTGCAATATGATCAATTGAAATGCCCGTTTGATACTGAGCATAAATTGCCTTTTTCATTTCTAATGATTTGATGTCAAGTTTTGGTTTGTGTTTACTTTTATATACATTTAAAGTGTTGGACCTATTGTTGTTTCTGTAGAATATCTCTCAATTAGATACATTAAATGATTTGTTGTCTTATGTAAATAAAATGTTAACTTTCCCCTAATTCGCCAGTTGCAACTTTCCGTGTGTTTGTTCGAAACAGCAAACATAATATGACTTAAAACAGTTAATATATGCAAATTAGTTATAGTGTGGAATTCGCAAGAAAACATCGAACATCTGTGGTTCTATGGCTTCAGTCAGAAGGATGTGATTTCAAACTATTACTGTGGTCTTTGAATACTTATGGCTATGGAATTAAAAGCTTATCTGTATAAATAAGCGATCCTATGGGTAAGGTAATATACTCTGTATCAAATTACATATAAATTCGCTTATTGAGGAAGCTGCTAATCCTTTTCATACTAGATCATCGTACTGCAACTTGGCCCCAGTGTTCACGATGGTACTCTAAAAATGTCCACGTCTTTGACACTACATTGATGCTTTATGTTCCAAGAATTGCTGCCTTTCGTTTGAGCAACTGATGACGTTTCTATGGCAAAAATTAGCAGTCCCGTCACATATTTAGCACAAGCGTTCATATTCAAAGCGTAAAGCCCGCTCTCGACAAACGTGCGGCGGGGGTAAAGAGCGAACAATGTTTCACTTTGCTGGACAGAGCGACACTAACGAGTCATATAGACGTGATGGGATTTCGCGAGTAGTTTAAATATTTACACTAATTGACGAAGGCAGTTCCGGATAGATGTTCCCTTATCAGCGATGATCTTTGACGCAAAGCTTACACAGGATATTCGTCAGAAATATGTTAAGGGAATATTTGCATTCGCAATTTCGCGCGTTGTGTCTATTTACTCCAGAAATAACCTAGAAATATAAAAATAAATATCTAATTGTGATGCAAATCTTAAGTAAACACGCGTCGGGGGGTTTTAAAACTTCGTATAGGAACATGACGCAAGTGAGCAACAGTGCGTCGAACAATAGTCCGTACAGTAATGACTCGAGGATCGACTCGTTAAAACAAAATTAAATCTAAAGTGAATAACCGTAGTATTTATTCCATTAACAGTTAAAGTGTGTACTCCACTGCGACCATTTAAAGGAATATTGTGGTATATTGTATACTAGCATGTAATAAAATTAAAATTATCGCTTTTTTAATGGCATATACATGAAAAACTTTACAAACTTGAGCCTGAGCTTTTGCGACCACCCCTGGCTGCTACTCAGTCATCGATCTGGACTAGCTGAAGTTGCACAGGGAATAAGTAGATAATTGCGCTTAGGAGTAGCGAAACATCTTTCAATGTGCCACTCCTGGTAATTCTAAAGTGTTTATTGATCAATACCGGCGCCGGCCAGGCCCGAACGTAGATCGTTGAAGGAAAGGGAAGGAATGGTTAGTCCGATACTTGCTTTTGCTAGAAGCCGTATATACTACTGCGTACTCCACATGTATCACGGGAGGAGGATATTTGTTAGTAAGTATAGAAGTTGGATTCTACTTCTTCTTTACCGACGCCAGAGAGGTGACTCAACTATCTGGACTAGATATCGATCCACGAACTCATGGACCGAGGACCAACGGTTTTACTTCCCTTCCGAAGGAAGACGTGACCACAGATTTTTTCACCTGAAAAAATCTCAACGACCTCGGGCTGGAATTGAACCCAGGCCAACTGGAATGAGTGGTGGTCACGCTTACCACTCAACCACCGCCACCGTCAGCATATATATGAAAAACTTTACAAAATGAACAAAATCATGAAAGCGATGCCAAATAAACTATTCCTTCATTTACGCAAAAAAAACCAGCAAACGTTAATATCGATAATTTCACAAGAATTGCACTTGTATATTACTTATTTGTGCACTTTTCCAAGTTTAACCAGCGAAAAACGATTTATATCCGGAAACTTATTAATGCAATGAATTCACTATTAAAATATAAGCTGGTTCGACATTTCAGAGAGTATAATCTGTTCGCCCAATAGGTACTTCAAAATGCCCAGGAAAACAAACTCCCGAAAAGGATAACAAACTAAAGCTTACAGGAAGATACATCGAGCTAGCTCCTATAATCGTTAGATTCAAGAAAACTGTTCTTATCGTATTCAGAGCAGAACATAAAAATCGATTCATTTTTCATAACTCCCAGCAAACCAAACATCCATTAAAATTACCGCTTTGTTGATTATTCACTGTACAAACAGTATACATATTATCGTTGCCCCTGGCTGTGAAGGGAAAATGACTTAATCACAGGAGAAGAAAACGACCATGTGGGTGAATACCATTCTGATTGACTTAGACTTTGCATTAGACCTACGATTCACGAGATTGACCCGCTACTAAAGGTGAACATGGAGGCATGGAGCTTATGCTTGCGGAAGTCTCTCATATACAAATCCACCTCGTACACAGTGAAGTTCTGATAACTTTCAATAAGTAAAAAAATGCAGAAAATATCATTAGGCAGAGCAACATTTCGAACATAACCACGTTAAAAGAAAAATTCCCGTTTATATGACAGATGAAATAATGGCAGTACGACCACACGATCCGGGAGCGTGTACTTCGTTCAGAGTATCGCAACGATCATGTTGAAATGCGACTGGGATGAATCCTTTACGAATAATACCTAGAGAAACTTCTTTCCGAATGTAAATATCTTACGACGTTCGTGTATTGAGAATGCGACAGGCACATCTTCAATAATCAAACAACGATGTGCATCTACACAGATCAGGTCAATACGTGCCGGTTCTATAATAAATTGGCACACAACGGAAAAAAAACTGTATTGAAGCAGCAAAGCAAAATTCATCAACTGGAACCAACACTAACATACAGCCATCAATACCTTTTATGAGTCATCTTTTAGTTCGACTTTTACCAAAACCGTTACTTACTATTCACCGAAGAAATATAGAGCATGGGTCTGTTTAGAAGAATCACTGAAAAATGCCTGTCTACAACTTTGCAGAAGACACCTACGCTTTATCGCTCTTCGTTAAAACAGTTAGTGTATTCGGTGAAATGATCAATCAAGCCTTTCGCCCTGAAAAATTGCGTATGTTATATACTAAATTTCTTCGTGAGAATTGATTACTGATCCTCCACCATGTGCCAATAGACCCCGCGCAAGACTGACTTAGCCATCATTTCAATCAGTTTTATAATTTCTCCCAACAAAACTGGATTGATTAGCAGTTTTCGACAAAATTGTCAGCAATTAAAACATACTGATTCTTACTTGAAGTGATAATCTCATGTATACAGTTACAGAAAATACGAACAAGTAGGTTTTCTTCAAATAGACTCTCGAATAATCCCATTACAATTTCAAACGTGTTGTACTTGTCCGATTTGATTCAAATTTGAAGCAGATTCTCTTGGTAGGACTAGGAATCGATTTTTAATGGACCGCTATTATTTTCAAAATTCATTTTTCGCTGCACAGCCTATTGTTCCAGTACGTGGAAATTTGTAAGTACTCCGGAACAAACTAGTAGAATGTTGCTCCTATATTCGCTCCTTCTCCTGTAGCTTCTGGTAACGAGCCAGAGGAAGTATTATTTCCTGATTATGTATGTTTCTTTAACTAGTTGATCTTTAAGCTACTACTGTACGGACAAATTCTTGAAGCACTGTAACTTCGAACTAAAAATGTTTAGCCTTCGATCTCTGTGAACGAATCGAAGGCAATTTTGGGGCTATTTTGTTCGGAAGTAATACTCCTTTGTCTAGTATACACTACAAATTCACACGTTTGGTTGTCGTGGGAGCGATGTTTCTTGTTAGCTGCAGATCATGGCGGGTATGCAAATGAGTCTGCGGCAGCCGCTATGATCTTGAAAATAGGAATCATTCTGCCCATTCGAAGTTGTTTTTTCCTCGTCGCTGTTTATGTAATATTTAATAAGCTTTAGTCTTATTTATTCAATGCCACTGGACTGAAGGCAACTAAAGCATTTAACCTTCTTGTGGTCGATAGACTGACAAATAACATAGATTGCTTAACGGCACAGATTATTTTCACAGATCACAGATTTAAATTTTACTAATTCACATAATGAACATTTAGATGGATGTACAAAGATGCATTTCACATGATTGGCTTAATTTTTTTCCAAACCCATGCGTGCTTTCATCTCTGTGTACAAGCCAGTTGTATTTTTGAAAGCCCAACACGAAGGGTTCTTAGTGTCAATATGATCAAAACACAATTTTATTGTATATAAGAATCGCTTTAAACAGAAGATCCAAACTCCGCAGTAGGATTGCTCAACTAAACTTCCAATAAGCAAACTGATTACCCGGAAACAATTACGTCCCAATTCCCAATACTAGATGCATGTATATTATTTTTAGAACGTATAAAGGCATAGTCAGCAGTTTGTTTGTTTCATTTCCAAAATTTCCCACTTGAAGTGATTAGTCATTTGGAGAAAAGCCAGACTTTCAATATTTCAAACTGATTAGGAGAAGTATGGTTAAGTCGTACTTGGACTGCTTTTAGCTTATGTTCATTGAATAGTCTAATTATTCGCAGTCTATGAAGACTTCTAAAGCACAATTTATGATAGATTAAAGCGATTTTTAACCTTGGATTTTAACATTGGGATCATTCGTTTTTTTCGAGTTTTGAAAATTTCTAACGCAATGTGCAGGGTTCAAATTCGTACCCAGATGAGTCAAATTGTTAACATAACCAAGAATAAAATTGTTTTTTTCAACTATAATATAAAAAATAGAACTCCAAGATGTCCGTCGAAGGAGCAACTCTCCTATTTGTGAATTATTGTCCGCGAAAGAGAAAATGCAAACTTGTGTCCGAATAAGGGGGTTAAATGGGTTATTACGGTAACGTGACAGAATTTTTAATTATAGCAATTAAAATCTAACTTTGTCTAAATATGACAATCCCTTCAGAGCATAACATAACAGAAAGATGGAATTAGGATTAGAATTTTTGACCCGTAAATTAATTTACAGAGCATTTTACCCTAGTTTGCCTCGAACATGCTGTTCTGCTGATTTTACAAACACAAACTTTGGTTAGTGTTTACGCTATATCGGTTTAATGAATATTTGCTCAAAACAGAGTATTAAGCCTGTTTTTCAGCTTTCACTAATTTAAATCAAAATCGATTTCGACTCAAATAACAGTGAGTTCATCGCACTTTGCCAATTATCCCAGGAATAAGAGACTGATTCGCAGTACCTTACACCACATGTTTAGTTTTTTTTTACCAGCGGTAACCGGCTGTAAAGTTTCTGATTCACATTTGCGATATAATTTCATTCAGTTTCGACATACGTGTGCTTATTTTTATAATCGTCCAACTTGTTGATTCTATCACTGTATCAAAGAAGGCAACCGAAAATCGCACTGCAACCGGAACTAGGCACTATTTCGTTTCGTTAAGCGATTCAATATTTTATAATGTTTATTTTATCGAATGAAAAATGCATCTAGTCAGATCGTTAAACTAAGCACATGCAAACAAATCGCAAATGTGCGCTCTTTCATCTAACCCATTCGGCGGCTTACAATAACATCGAACGAAATAGACACACCAGACTTGATTACTCGGGTAAACACGCATGCCAAACATAAATCAACAAGTTGTTTCCTCATGTTGCGCAGCTTTTCTCTCCCTCCACTATACCGATCGGTAATCAACAAGTGTTTAGGTCACACTTTTCATCGCCGGTTTATTGCACGTCATCGTGCGAACCTTGTAACCAATATGCCTCCAATGTCCCATAATCGATTCTAATCCAACGATTAGGATTGCTTCAACTATGTAGTCTTCTGAGCGTACATCAGAAATCAGCTGACCGATGTGAAAGAAAGATAACGAGAAAAACTAGAGCAAAATTAGTGTCGATGATTGGCATTTATTCGTACCAGAAAGTTACAGGTAAACACAGTAAACAGTAAAAATCGCGAATTATTTTTTTGTTGCAAGTAATAAAAAATGAAGTTATATATAAGGAAAAATAAAGTTCATATTATTACCACACTGAGGATTTTGTGGGTCGTTGTGGAAGTAATTTTCCAGTTATTTTTATAGTTATCGATAGTGAACCCCAATTAATTTTACATGTTACTGGTATGATTCTAGAGCATTTATTATTATCAGGTGCTCCATGATTTTTTTTATTTCGATTATAGGGGTTTTAACCTTAAAGCCATTCGCTTCTTCGGATTAGAAAAATCTCTTAGGAAAAATCTCTAACCCTATGTGCGGGGTTGGGATTGAAACCCAGGTGGGCTGAGTACAAGGCAATCGATTTACTAACTGAACTGTCTTCTTCGCTGTAAGTCATTCAAACAGAATTGCAATACGAATTGGATTGGGTTGCCGCGGGAAATACGTATTTTAAAGTAATTTCATAAAAAACGCAACAAAATCATTCTGACTGCTTTTGAATAAAATCACGAATTTTCTGCCACCATCTATACGCACACGTCTCCTGGTCAACACCACCGTCCAGTTGTTCCTGCAAAACATCTCAATTTATCTTGCTCGTCTTCTTCAACTTTCGTTAATGTACTTTTCCATCAAATGCATACCCTTGGCATGGTACCGCTGTAGTAGCTTTCGGCAACAGTGGCACCTTGTCAAACCGGGCCAAAACGGTAGAACGATGTTTGAATGCACACCTTCGTGTTTCCTAGATTTGAGCGTAAACTTTGGTATTATATCTCTAGCTACAAATACCTTGGCAGATCAGTGCAAATTTTACCGAAAAAAAACAAACTTTGCAGGGTTGAATAAATATTTACCTGGATTTTTCCATAATTCTACTTCGCATACGTTGTTTACGAATACTTGTAGAGCAAATAGATGGGAAGTTTTGACCAAGCACGAGATTCAACAATTATCAATAACGTGTTCTATTTGATTCTTAAAATTGTTTTAAAAATATTTTTTTACTTGTTTGGATCCCATCAGGTAATTTTAAAAGTTTAGAGTGAAAAATCCTTTCCACATAAAAAATATTCCGTAATTCAAGAATTTGCGTTAAATGATGCAATTTTTTATCAAACTTTATATGGACATATTTTTTTTAATTCGTTTATTTGGCACGGCTCAAGGCGCTAGCTTCACGGAACGGTGGGTCTTTTACATATTTACATGACGTAAACAATAAAAATAACAAACAATTCATACTCAGTTGCGTTTCGGCTTCGCCTCATCAGAAACCGACACTAACTTATTGTCGGAATAGATTAGCGCCGGCTTGACGCAAGTCCCTTAAAACTAAAACACACTTTGTGTTTCAATCGAACGACTGATCAAACGTGATGTCCCGTTCGAGCAGAAGTCCTGTTTATGCCGATGAGACACAGTGAAGCCGAAACTTGTCTTGGCTTAGCAGGCCTATGCGAAAGCACTATGCTATATTTCACCCTAAGGAGGAAAATTTGGTAAAAACCAAAATTTCTCACTAGGGTGAAAATTTGTTGGTAAAACCAGTCTTTGCACTTGAGTTCGCGATCAGGTGTTGTACCTAACTTCTTTCCTTTTCGGGTCACGACCGTGAACCCTCCGTCATTGCTAGTAGCTTCTTCGTTGCTAGAATTTGCTGTTGAGTTTGTGGTACTTGACGCGGCTTTCGCAGTTGTCATTATTGCTTGAACAGCAGCCACAAATTTGGCAATCGTTTGTGGCTCAGGGAATGATATTGCAGACTGAGTGTTGGTATTTCTTTCTGTAGATGAGCTTTTCTTAGCGGTTTCTGGGCAGGGTTGTCCGTAATGTGCCGTTTGTTCACAGAACTGACACGTGTTAGTTTGCCCTTGATATGTACATAGAGTTCGCTGTATAATGGTATCACCCCCTTCTGTTGTGTACTGCAGGGTAAGGTAGGAGGGAATGGGTTGGTCTACCCGCATTCTCACCACAAAAACACCATTTGAAATACTTGGAAAGTAGTTCCTCCACGTATCCTCCGTGATTGATTCCACTTCTCCGAAATACGACATGAATCTTTTAATGGCCACTTTGCAAGTACGTGGTGCCAAATCATGTAATTTATCTTCCACGTTTCCGTTATCCATATACACAGTGATCTTGATTTTTGCGGTGTCACAATCCAGAACGTGTTTCAAGTTGTTTTGCGAAATGAATCTCTTTGCCTGGGCGAATTTGTTGAACGTTATCAACACCGCGTGTCTGACGTGCTCCAACTGAATGAAACTGACGTCTGAAAACCGAAGCTGCATTTTCTCCTTCAGCAAATGTTCCACATCACCAATACTCGGTCTTATGCGGAAAGACCGGAAGTCAATGGCCACCGTGTTGGCCCGAAGAATCACATTTTGTTGTCGAGACTCAGTCATCTTGATAGAATAATAGTAACGGTTCCCTTTGTTCATCAGACAAAGCTCACAAGAAAAAATCAACTGCTTGCGCTGGCTTGGGTAGCAGCAAAGAGCACACTGGTATTGTGACTTATGCCTTTGGTGGTTGAGAATAGACTGATATGGACATATTACTGATGATGGAACTTTAGTACAAAAGTTGACCTGATTTTTGCGAGGGAGATAGCCTGGGGAAGACATTACCAGTGATAGCGCATCAAACTTGCCGATCCACCCATGGCAAACAACTGACAACGCTATACATTCACAGCTTCAGATTTACAGTGGCAGTCAATGCAGAAGTGAGGCTGGATGCAATGATGTAACAGGGCTATGATGCGTATCGACACCACACCGAGTTGGTATGTGTATGGATGTTGATTTTGTAGGGCCATCTGGTTGTGTAATTGTATTGTGTCGTCTTGAGTTCATTCTAATAAACCATCGATAATACTCGGTACTGCGACAAAGGCAACAAGTGAACTTCTGAGAATGGCGAAAGGTGAGAAGAGCTGAATTTGATTATTGTACACTTTTAGGAAGAGGTAGATAAGAAACATGTAAGAGATCGAAGCTTGCCAGTGCATCATTAACTGAAACATTGGATGATTATCCTCGGTTCAGAGCGTGTGAAGAAAATTCATTGCCTGAACCCTGGCGTCAATATAAAATATTAAACGAAATTTTACTACAACGATATTCTACTAAAAACGAACCCACAGTTAGGCTTCATTTTCAAAATTGCGGCGGAGTTTCGAGATCTATTAAGTTTAGGATCAATGTATTATTCGCGTGTACGCTCGTTGCTGAAATCTAATGCTATTGTATGCTACCCTTACCATGCTAACTGGATTGCCAGGATTGAAAGTGTTCAACGTAAATTGGTGAGGTACGCTCTGCGGTTTTTGCCGTGGCGTGACCTAATAAACTTTCCGTAATACGAAGACCACTAACGTCTGCGAAACATCGAGCCGCTGGAGGTTCGACGGCTCACCTGACAAGCATCATTCGCTGCAAAACAACTTACGCGCGACGTTGCACTTTGCCTGATCTTCTCTGTTAACTGGGAGAACACTTCGTCGTCGTAGCCTCCTGTTGCTGCTACTACAGAATACGCCATATTATCAGCATGACTCGCTTCTATTTGTTTGCTACGATTTAGTCAATTTGCAGATTCATTTAATTTTAATAAGTCGTCTAACGTGTATCGTCAATGACCTTTCTTGTGGTGTTCGTGAGAATTAGTGTTTTTTATGTTTTGATTAAGTAAGACAATCTATGTCAGATGTAAACATCCTCAAATAAACAAACATATTTGCCGCAAGCCCGAACAACATACTCAATATCGTGATAGCCATCGGTACAATTGCAGAAACCACTCTCAACTAGTCCAATGCACCTGAAATGCGCATCCAACGTGTAGTAATTGGACAGGAGCAGGAACGTCACCCGAATGAAGTCACGACCTTGGTTCAATCCCAGCCAAGGTCGTTGAAATTTTCTGAGGTGAAAAATCTGTGGTCATGTCTTCCGTCGTAAAGCCCATGTGATATCTAGAGTCAGGAGTAACCTCTCTGACGTCAGTGCGCGGACAGAGGCCGACGAAAAATAAGCGAAAATTAAAAAAAATACGAAGCGGTTTTAACAGGTACAGAGGTTCTGATTCCGAAGAGATCATAGCGAGTTCATATAGTGGACCGACCAGCAAGCCAACGTCAATGCACTTTGCTATATCTCACCTTAAGGAGAAAAATAGGTTACATCATTTTGTGCATCAAAAACTGAAGATCTGACATGCCATCTGCAGCTGCGTTCGCAATACATTCACAACTCGAAGAGCATGAGCTCGTCGGTAGACACGGAAAAGCTCAGAAACGTATTCAGCCCTTCTTGAAGTACCATGGTTGTACAATGAAGTAGTGGATGAATTGACCAACTGCAACTATTGCCAGGCTTTCATTTAGTGCCATCTGCTCGTGTAATAATTTTAAACAAAACAGTTTTGAAAACGTGTAAAAAGCGGAAGCTATTTATATCGAAAATTGAAACTAAGATGAGAGCACATAATATGTAAAACATTTTTTTTTCGAGAGTTGTCCTACTGGAGCTGTAGAGCTAGGTTCTCGGAAGGGCTCCCCGTCAGAATCACATACTACAATTTGCAGACGAGACAGGCAATGTCGCCCAATAAAACACTGCATTAGGCCAATTGTAGCGGGCCGTGATTCTGAATGTGATATTCATTGTACGGTTCAGGTATGTGCGGGCGTAGGGACTCGCGATCGCGTGTATCATTGCGAAGGGCTCGAACATTTGTACGTTAACGTGCTCTATCGCGTGTGCGTTTGTATGTCGCGTGCGCGTTTGTATGTCGCGTGTGCTAACGTGTATGAACTTCGCGTGTATACATTCTATTTCATAACCGTGTGCCTTTCGCATATTCGCGTATGTTCTAGAATGATCGCGCGCGGACCGTGAATCTGATACTTAATTTTTGATTTTTGATGTACGGTTCAGATTCCGGAAGAAAGTGGGTTCTTACATATCATTAGAATTCCCATTCATGTCGCCGTAGAACGCATGGTCTAGTGGATATGAGCTTTACTTTTTTTTTGATTGGTCCAACTGAATGTATGGACCTAAATTGCTAGAATGAAAGCTAAAGATTTCCGGACGTGACCGATTCATGATCGCGCGTGTTTGCGGGTTCGTGTTTGAGACCGCGTTTGTAACGTCGTAAGTACTAAAACGTTCACACAATTGCCGGAGTGTTATCAAGTTTACGCGATCTCGGGCATAGGTGTGCGTAGATGATCGCGAAGGGCTTAAGCGTTCATATGTTGACGTGTTTGTCGCGTGTGCTCGCGTGTATGTGACTTCGCGTGTATAAATTCGATTTTGAAACCCTGCGGCCATTCATATATTCGCTGACCGTCATTCTGATCTTTAGCTTTCGGTGTACGGATCACATTCTGACAGGGAGAGAGTTACCCCATATTACTAGAGTTTCCGGTCATGTCGCCATGGAACGTTTTGTCTAGTGGATATGGGAGTTATTTTTGAATTCTATTATTTTTTTATTAATTAACAAGGACCTAGTTTGTTGGTACCGAGGATAGAGACTTCCGGACGATCCCGATTCATGATGGCGCGAGCGCGGGAGTTTGTAGGTTGACGCTTGAGATCGTGTTGCTAAGTTTATGAGTGCTGAGATTTTCACCTTATCACCGGGGTGTTATCATGTTTGCGAGTTCGTGGGCGTAGGTTGCTTGGAAAATCGCGAGGGGCTCTAACGTTTGTGCGCTGACGTGATTTTGTAACGTGTGTTCTTGAATGGTCGCGCGAACCGTGAGTCTGATATTAAATTTTCAGTGCGCGGTTAGAATTCTGGCAGAGAGTGGGATCGTTTATATCGATAGGGTTCCCGGTCATGTCGCCATGAGACGTGTTGTCTAATAGGTATGGGCGTATTTTCTTAATTGGTCCAGCTGAAGGCATGGACCTAGTCTTCTAGGATCAAGGATAGACTTTCGGACGTGACCGATTCGTAATCGTGTGCACGATGGCATTTTTGTAGGTTCCCGCTGAGACCGCGTTTGAGAATGTGTGAGTGTTAAGACGTTCACTATCACCATCTTTGTTGACCCAGCTGAAGGCGGGTGTATAATGGAAGTATAGGACTCGAAAAGAAGAAATAAAAGACAATATATGAGAGACGTAATAGATCAGATAGGTACAAGATACAACTGAAGTTATGATCATCACATGAGACATACATTAGTACTTCAAACACTACTAATACTTGAATAGCCAATCACCACACATAGCACATCCTTTCTCAATTATCTATTTGTTACTGGTTGATTGTTGGTTATGAGCTGGTAAATAGAGGAAAGGTATAGAACAGAAAAAAGGCTCATATCAGCCCTCCCGGCCTCCTCGACACACCACTATCGAGGCGTATTGTAATCAACATCTTGAAGCGGGCTTCTTATATAAATCAAATCCTCAGTAGTCATAATGTTTGGTGGATTATTAACATGAGAACTAATTAACCTCTAGTAGTAGAACTTGGTGCAAATAAAAACTAAAAAGAGCGAAGGCCCTTATATTTAGATAACTCTATTGAATCAATTGTGGCTTGATGATGTTTACAATACCGTCAATCCCATCAACCTGCGAGAGGGAGAGCACATAATATGTAAAACATTGTATACATAATCACAAATCAAGATACTAAATTTAAAAAGGAAAAAAAGCGTCTGAGAGCATTTTTTGTGCCTTTTCACTTCACTCGGATGTTGCTTTAGTAAACAATATTTTCGATGACAAAATGAAAAAATTACAACACAATATTGCAAGTTGAGCAGCTTCTACCATGCATGCCATTCACATTGCATTATAGATTCCATCGTGTTTCCTTCCTCTTAAAGCTTCTAACTTGTATTCGGCCAACGGGGTAAAATGTACAGTTATTTTCATGAGAACCATGAAAGGCATACTAAACAGTATAAAGCATAATACCGATGCGTTATGATGATCATTTTAATACACACTGATTTCACAATGTTTTCTGCAGATTTTCTAAATGTTGCTTAAGCTTCCGGCAGTCGCGCTAGTGCACTGAGTGCACACTGCTCTGAAAATCTAGCGAAATCATCTCAGAGCAGCTGCGGTTGCTCGTTCAGCGAGCCATTTGCGCGACTTCCGGAGAATTAACAAACACTTAAGAATTGACATCAATCAAACTCATATTGAAGTCTTAACAGCATGACAGCCACCACACCAGCAGTATACAAAACAATGAGCGAAAAAGCCAAAATTTATAAAAAGCTATTTTACCCCGACGCCCCTCAATAAACCTGTTCCTCATACAATTCTGATGCTAGCCATGAAACATGATACAACGGTTGGCAATCGCACCTAAAGCAGCTTTTCCACTCTTTTTCCACCCCAGACAGACAATTTGTCAATTCCGCACCAAGATATGGACATGCAGGCTACCACACAACTTGCAAAAGCTCTTTAAGAAATGATGAAAACGTATGCGGTATGCATGTGTCGGTGGTAAATTTATGTGTACGACACATGTTTAGTTTCGAAGCCGGATTTCATTGCAAACATATTGACGAGAAGTTCATGATACAAACGGCTTCCATCATGTTTGATCGTTCAATATCGAAAATAAGAAGTGAATAGAAGTTGATCTGATGTCGCTGGTTACCCAAATTTAGCTGGAGGCGAAATTACTATGCATACTCGCTGGTGCGGTTTTGTGTGGGTAATCGAAGACCTTCATTGGGTGAGCTTTAATCAAGAAGGAACTTACCGCATGAAGATAACTCTGTTACCGTGAACAAAAGTTCCATTTAATTGAGGTGTGCGTGCAAGTATAACAGATTCAACAATTGTTTCAATTGCAGAGCTCGAAATTGTTTTTAATTTTCCAGTACGCCGGCAACAAATAGGCAAAATTATCCGCCCTAGACATACAGGTTACAAATCGGTATCGCGAAGTGCATGTTGAAAGTTCAATACTCATTACTTATTACTTCACCTGTTGTGCTGGTGTTGGTTGCGGTTTGCAACTAATATTATATGTCGATATACGATTACCAGTCAGAATGGTTCTTCAAGTCATCTAGTGAAATTAGTAGAAAATTTGAAAAGGCCGACATTAGGGTTGTAGATATGATTTCATGACATCTTTCGAAAAAGGTGCAGAGCTAGGACTGAGAAGTACTGAAAAATCACCTGGAAGCTTGCAATCATGCCCACACTCTTTTCATTTTAGTTAATTGTTTTCAATCTACACCATAACGATCAACAACAAATCTCGATTTAACAGACACAACATGACCATTACGACACTGCGTAAAATTAATGTTGGAGTTTCCCACCCGGAACAAGGGACCATTTGCATCTGATGTAAGATTTTCGCGGTTTCCTCATGTATTCGTTGTTTCGCTCTTTATGAATGAAATCCACTCACTCAAACAAGCGATGCTCGCATCAAAATTTGCTGACCCTGGCAGCACAACCGGATACGCGGAGCAGACCGTCGTCCACTGGGTATGCTTTTTGTGCTTTATCATACACTGTTTCGGTTGGAGAACGGGGTGGTTTTCCTCAAAAGCTCGTTGCTTTGTGCGATGCAGACGTGCTTTGGTACAGGTGTGCCAAACTCTGCTTAAAAGTCAATGCGAAGGCGAATGTGCGGGTAAACTCAAACAGGGGATTTTTACGTGTTAATAAATTCGGCGTCCTTCTCTGCTACAAAATACGACTTTTCGTAGGTATAAATTGGTATCAAGTTGCATATGACTAGTGGCTGTAAAATTGAACAGTAAACAATCGCATCATTATAGTTGTCCTTCGAGTTGTGAGCGATTGCTGATTCCTACGCGGAACCACTTTTAGTACTAACCATTCGACCCAATTAGCAACAAACCATGGTGTTCATCCATTATATATCCTTGATGCTGAAATTTATTGAGCATGGGAATGAACATGATCAATAACTTGTAATTATATATACTTTTGGTGCCATTCTGTTATGTTCCCAAAAACATGCTATTGTCAAAAATTTTATAACTTTAATATGTGCAAAACGCACATTTCCCGTATTCATCGAACTAGTCACTTATATCAGACATAGACGAACAAATATACAGTACTTTAAAACAAAATCGCAATGGTATATAAGTATACGAGCTACATCAAACGCTCGCTATTCTGTTATTTTTGTAGTAAAAGACCCTTTAGTTGCTATTGTTCGGACGCATCGCTGCAAAGCGGGAGCAATGCTACTACATGCATAGCTCAATTTTGAACAGATCATTTTTGGCGCGAGCGATAAAATTGTTGCGTCTGCCTACAGGTGAAACAAATAACCCACCAGACCGTCGGTGGTAAACATATTGTTCGCATTGGATGGTATTCGTGCTGCGTAGTTAATTTGTTGCACACACAAATTATGGTTTTATGTGTTCTATGACGTAATTACACACCGTTTAATCGGACCACCGATGCCTAGTTGGCTAGCCAAGGCTATGATGCTACCGTAGGTGGTGTGAATTTCTCCGCAGTCACAAATGCAACCCACTGACCAAGATGGTTGTTGACTAAGTTATGCTGTGGGCAGAGAAGCCTTCAAGCATAAAATTTCGGTTAATGCGAGTAGAAGATTGTGATATGAAAATTTATGCTCTTGCATTGCGCTTTATGACAGGCATTTACTTGGATTACTTTTGCCTCATTCGAGAATGACTCATTTGTAGCTGGAAAGATGGAGCCACGTTGGGCTCTCATTAGAATACAACACCTTTATGTTTCGAAAATTTGACATGAATCCTAAGTGCTATGCATACACGATAAATTTTAATGTTGGATTTTTGATAGTATCCAACGGAAAGACAGATCGGAATATTGAGTTTAACTACTCATCAGACTTCGGTGGGAGATGCAATGAATGACTGTCGATTTCTGTCTCTCGTCCAGTTGAGAAAGCGTCGCGGAAGTGAATTTCCATGTTGTCCGACAGCTAGCTCGGATAGTACAGTGACATACATTGCAGCAGTTTAGCAATGTTTTCACGACCGAAGCTCCCACCAGACAGCACCAAATCGTCATTATTAGGCTATGTCTAGGAACTAAAGAAGAATATTTTAGTAGCTTTAATTTATTAAAAAGAGAGAAAAAATATGTTCCGGTATTGTTAATATGCCAATTCGGTCAGTCTAGAATTTACTAAAGGGCTTATGCAAATGGGTATCCACTGTATATTCCGAACATGATTTTAAAAACATTCAAGAAGTTTCACACTTAATATTTCTGTAATAGGTTATATTTTTAATTCCGGTAGTAATTCTTTGCATAAATACAGTTATATGGTCTGTACCCGATTTTATCACCCCTTGTTTTCTAGGCCCTCGTCTACCCCCGATTGTCTCAGTCTATAAAATTCGACCAAATTTGAAATTCATAAAGTGCTACTAGGTATCCTTTTTATTGAACTTGGTTGTTAAAAACTGCTGCATGAAGCTCGGAAGGTTGTTTGGGGTTTTGTATAGTTTATTCATCAATTACGATTAGGGGACCGAAAACATGATCGAAAAAGGGAAAGAAATTCTCCGAAGCGCAAACGAGATCGTCGCACAGCAAAGCAACCATATGAGCCGGAATGCACAACTTCAATTCCACACTCTGGTGACGACGAGAACACCGAAGTAATCATTCGTAGGTACAAAGCCACACGCAGCTGCTCAAAAAGCATGTTTTTTCAACATTTACTTCCGCGCTTTCATGATTTTGCGCATCTTTTTGCCACTTTTTTCATTTTCTTACCAGAATGACGTCAATGGATTGCATTTTTATTTGTATAATTATCTGCAGTATTCATACTCTTCAAATAAAAGTTGAACCGCTGATTTTCTAGGCGTGTACATTGTTTTATTTAACCTCAAATGTAGTGACCTATCGTACACCCAGATTTAAAAAAAAAACATCGAAATAAGGTCACCTTATTGGATGTAGCTTGGAAAATATTTAGCCAGGCATAAAATCATTATATCGTGGTATCGGTTTGAAACGGAATTTTTCATATGACCGCACACCACAACCCGTAACCGGCACCGTAAGTCGGATCAGAATGAAATTTAATAGCAGTTTACGGGGTTGAAAAGGCTTTCATTTTGGTTTTCAGCTAGATTTAATCCAACCGGTTTAGCCATCTCCAAGAAACCGATGCAATTGTTATTCTGAATTTGGATACTTCTGCCAGGGCTTCCGGAACCATCGATGCTGGCCGATGTGGCAGAAGAGACTTTGAAGGACGGTCAGTAACAGAGCTACAAATCCAAGCAGTTGTGGTTGCATTTTTGAAAAAATTTCATCTTCATGTATTTATCGCAGTATTCGTTGAAATCGGGATTTTCTGTGTGATCGTAGTCATCACCCTGCAATTCAGGAACTAGAAGTCGGATCCACACAAAATTTAATAGCAGCCGATGGAAACGTTGTATTTTCTATGTAACCGTACTCTTCAACTCATAACTCCGGAACTAGATGTCGGATCAATATGAAATTCAATAGCAGTCGATAGGGATATCATATCTTTTATTTGAATCCTAGTCTGTACAAATCGGTTCAACCACCTTCGAGAAACCTATGTGGACATTTTGTTAATATATTCGCACATACACACAAGCATACATTCACACAGACATTTTCCGATCTCGACGAACTGACTCGAATAGTATATAACACTCGGCCCTCCGAGCCATGAAATCACTCCATTTAAAGCAAAATAAATATATTTGGGCAAGTTCTTTTATTTGGCTCTAAATTCAGTAATTTCTTTTTTTTTCACTAAAATATGTGATTAATACTAAAGAGAATTCAAATTGTAGAACATTAATATTCAAATTTGCTTAACCTAATGTCATTAAATGAACTCAATTTCTTATCTACTGTGAGCACCAGTGGTCCCTATGTATATATATAATAGTTATCATAAAATGAACTTACCGTTAACTTAATAGTGTTAGTGAGTAACCGAAACCTCGATGCAGGGATATGATTTAAATAAAGAGGACAGTTAAAATTGAACCTTAAAACCGATACGTCGTGCACAGCCTGTTTTTTATTCCGAGTTTCCCTACCGAAAGAGGAAAAAACGACCTTGGCAAGGTCGTGAGTTGGAAGTATATGCACCCAAGTGCAGTCAGGTATCCAGCATATAAGCGTTTCCACAACTTTGGTGAGAAAGTGGGAAAGCTAAGACCGGACTGCCACAACACGAGATAAGTGCAAGCTTGTAATTAGCTGGACTCAGGTCGAATTCACGGGCACGTGCTATTAGACAACACGTGGGTCACTTAGTGCAGTGAAACGCTGATCCCTTCGATCGCCGAAACCGGTGAAGTAATCCCTCAGATACCGGCATAAATGTCATTGGCGTTATCATCTGGTCCTTCGAACCGAATCTGAGGACATCCCACCGAAGGTTTAGTGTGCCGTTGTATCAAAGGCCCCAATATAAGCCATTACCGTATTCAATTGCTTTGTGCACGACTAGTCACAATAGAATTGAATGGTGGTTCTATTGTCAGAAGATTGTAATTGTTCGATAAAACGTGGTTGGTCACACCATCGCTTTGTAACTCTAAACACACGTGTGGTGACAAATATATCAAAATCGGTACAAATAAAAGTAGCAATTGTGAACTAAAGTGACTTTACTTGACAACTATTAGTGAGCTACTTACAAAAAATATCCGCCGGTAAGAAGAATTCGTCCGCGTCGGGAAGGGGATTTTTCGTACTCGTCCGCGTCGGGAAGGAGCTATTCGTATTCGTCCGCGTCGGGAAGGAGATACTCGTATTCGTCCGCGTCGGGAAGGAGCAACAGCAATCGTTTGTAAGTGTTGATTTGATCGATACCTCGAGTGCGAGAGAGCAGTGAACCAAAATGCCAGACAAAAAATCGGACAAGAAGGTGCTAGAGCTAACTGTGAGGCGAAAGGGATTGTTTATTCTACGTGATTCCGTTCGCAAGTTTATACAAAGTTACGACGAAGAACGGGATGCATGCCAGATACCAGTTCGAATCGAATCATTAGACAGTGTCTACAAAGAGTTTATGGAGGTTCAAACAGAGCTTGAGCGTTTGGATGACTACGAAAATTTAGAATTTAACCTGATAGAACGAGCGGACTTTGAGACAAGGTATTGTGAGGCAAAGGGTTTTCTGTTGGCCAAACGAATCGATCCTAATCAAACGATCCTGAACGCATCGATCAACGCCAATCATCAACCATCTGCTTCTACATTCCATCTACGGTTGCCGAAAATTGATCTACCCAAGTTTGATGGGAACTTCACTCGCTGGCTTTCCTTCAAAGACACGTTTTTCTCCATGGTACATAGTAACGCAGACATCCCAACAGTCGCCAAACTCCAATATTTACTGCAGTCGTTAGAGGCAGATGCTCGTAAGCCTTTTGAAAGTGTGGACATTGAAGCCGATAACTACACTATTGTCGTCGATGTTCTGTTAAAAAGATACGATAACCGCAAATTTCTGAAACGACAGTTATTCCGGACAATTCACGAACTTGCACCTATCAAAAGGGAGTCTGCTCACGAGCTACATGAGCTTGTAGACGAATTTCAAAGACACGTGAAAGCGCTAGGAAAGTTAAACGAACCAATCGAGCAATGGAATACACCGCTAGTATACATGCTGACCAATAAACTAGATCCAGTCACGTTGCGTGCGTGGGAAGAAAAAACAAGTGAAGATGACGATGTAAAATATGACGAACTCATAGAATTTCTATACCGGCGAGCTCGAATAATCAAATCTGTTGCAACTGATATACAACAACGTTCTCCAATTGGCCAATCGCGGGTACCCTGCACATCATCCAGCAACAAGAGAAATTTACCTTCCAAGCTTGTCGTAAACGCTGCCACTTCTGAAGCCACACACAATATGCCCTCCTGTTTCTCCTGCACAGAGCGACATTTCCTATTCCAGTGTCCTGTGTTCGCAAAAATGTCCATTCAGCAGCGTCGTGAATTGGTATCTCAACGGAAGCTATGCTGGAATTGTTTCCGATCCAACCATCAAGCCAGGAACTGCAGCTCCAAATATTCCTGTCGTACATGCCGCGAAAGGCACCATACACTTCTGCATGTAAGCTCTTCAACCCAGAAAAGCTCCTCCAGCCCAGTTGTAATAGCGCCAACCCAAGAGCCTCCTCCGTTAGCCACATCCCCGATCACTCAGCCTGGCTCCATAAGGGCTGAAGTCAGCGTACCAGCCCTCTCGCATTCCGCAACAGTATTGCTAGAGACCGTTGTAGTTAATGTCGTCGACAATCAAGGCAAAGAGTTTCAAGCCAGAGGCCTATTGGACTCAGCATCAATGTCGAATTTCATGTCGAAAGAATTCGCCAGGTTACTTTCCAACCCCCAGGAAACTACTGATGTCGCTGTCGCTGGTATCGGCCAGTCACAAAGGAAACTAAATCGCATCGTTACTGCCACCGTAAAATCTCGCACAAACCGTTTCTCCACAAAGATGAAATTTCTCCTCATTGATGATCCAACTGCAGATTTGCCGACAATGCCCGTTGACCACCGCTTTTGGAACCTGCCAAATGTTCCTCTCGCTGATCCCAAGTTTCATGTTCCTGGCAGAATTGACCTTATCATTGGAGGAGAAACCTATTGGATGTTGCACACTGGTAAAAAGGTCCTGCTTGGCCCCGATCAACCCTTCATGGTAGAAACCCGCTTTGGGTGGACGATGTCTGGTACTGTTATTTCGGAATCTACCACGCCACCAGTTTGCAATGTATCGACGCAAATCGATCGCCTCGAAGCTGCTATCCAGAAGTTTTGGGAACTGGAGACCCTGTCCTCCGGGCCTGCCCACTCACCAGAAGAAAGGCGCTGCGAAGAGATATATGCCACTACCACTACTCAAGAACCATCAGGAAGGTACATTGTCCGCTTACCCAAAAGTGAAAATACAGATGTCGTCCTTGGTGAATCGCGGTCGATCGCCGAACAAAGACTTTTCAGTCTAGAACGTCGTTTAAGCAAAGAACCTGAGGTCTACGACGCTTACCGCAGATTTATGAAGGAATATGAGGACCTAGGCCACATGCGGAGGCTTTCTGAACCGATCGACAATACAGAACCGCACTGTTTCCTGCCTCACCACCCGGTCTTTAAATCATCCAGTACAACGACAAAGACGAGGGTTGTTTTTGATGCATCGAGCAAGACAACATCCGGATATTCATTAAACGATATGCTAATAGTCGGCCCAGTCGTGCAGCACGACCTGCTTTCCTTGATAATGCGGTTCCGCACACGAGCAATAGCGTTAGTGTCCGATATTGAGAAAATGTACCGCCAGATTATTTTACACCCAGAAGATCAAAAACTCCAGCGAATTTTGTGGCGATCTAGTCCGGACGAGCCAGTATCCTCCTTTCAACTTCAAACTGTCACCTACGGGACAGCTTCAGCTCCATACCTGGCAACAAAAACAATCCAGCAAGTGGCCACCGTCGCCAGAGATTCGTTCCCCGTCGCTGCAGATGCAATTGCCGATGACTTTTATGTAGACGATTTCCTGTCTGGAGCTGATGACATTCCTTCTGCCAGCCAACTTCGTCGAGATGTTACAAACATTTTAGGATCCGCTGGCTTCGCATTGAAAAAGTGGGCTTCAAATGCTCCAGAAATTCTCGAAGAGATTCCAGTGGAAGATCGAGCAGTCCAACCTGTATGCGAGTTACAAGACGAGCAAGCTATATCAACGCTTGGGCTCATATGGGAGCCAGCTTCCGACACGTTAGGGTTTAAGGTACAGCTTCCATTGCCCGCTGTCAACCTAACTAAAAGAAATGTTATGTCGTATATCGCAAAAATATTTGACCCGCTCGGACTTGTTGGGCCCACAATTACTAAAACCAAGCTTTTTATGCAGCGCCTGTGGGCACTGAAAGATTCCAACAACCAACGTTTAGGGTGGGACCAACCATTACCAGCAAGGATCCAGGAGGAGTGGAAGGGATTTCACAATACCATCGACCTACTTCGTCAAGTTCGAGTGCCTCGATTCGTCGCACGCACTGATGTGCCTATTATCCAGCTGCATTTCTTCGCAGATGCTTCAGAAAAGGCATATGGGGCATGCTGCTATGTTCGTGCGGAGAATTCGTCAGGAACTTCAGTACAGTTACTTGCATCCAAATCCAAGGTTGCACCGTTGTCGATCACAACATCTATCGCCAGACTAGAACTTTGTGCAGCTCGTCTTTCGGTTCAACTATACAAGAAAGTCACCGGAGCATTAAAAAGGCCGTTCAGTGCTGTTTTATGGACGGATTCCACTACAGTCCTGCACTGGTTAAATTCATCACCTAGTCGATGGAAACCTTTCGTGGCCAACCGTGTATCCCAGATCCAGCAAGCTACCGAAATAAGCAACTGGAGACATGTTCCAGGTAATGACAACCCAGCGGATCATATTTCCCGTGGTTTAACGCCAGTCGAGATTCTCAACTCATTACTTTGGTGGTATGGACCGCCGTGGCTGTCGTCGTTTCCTGATACGTGGCCTAGTACTCCGTCATATATAGAATCTGTTGAAGCAGCAAAGGAAGGCCGTAAAGTCCCTTTCGTTGCCATGACAATTATCGAAACCAACTTCTGCGAACTATTGTTCTCCCGTTACTCCAACTACACGCGGTTGAAACGAATCGTTGCATATTGTTTGCGCTTTATTAAGAAACTACGTGATCGAGCCACTGCACGCTGCCTAACGTCAAGGGTACATCAAGAAGAAGATACGGGGTGTTCGATTGCAATGTTGGCTTCCGAAGAACTACAACAAGCAGAAGTCACACTTTGCCGCCTAGCACAACGTGAAAGCTTCCCTGAAGAACTAGCCAATGTTGCGGAGGGAGAACGCGTCTGCAAGGCCTCAACATTGAAATTTCTCAGCCCAATTATTGATCATAACGGAGTTCTACGTGTCGGCGGAAGGCTGCGCAATGCAAACATTTCAGATTCCGCCAAGCACCCTATCCTGCTTTCGTCCAAGCATCCACTTTCTGCATTATTAGCCAACCAATGCCACAAGGCTCTTCTTCATGCAGGGCCACAGTTAATGTTAACTACGCTACGTTCGAAGTTTTGGATCTTGGGTGGTCGTAACCTAGTCAGAAAAACCTACCACAAATGCATCACTTGCTTCTGAGCTAAACCAATTCTGGTCCAGCAGAGCATCGCCGACTTACCAGCTTCCAGAGTCTCGCCTACTCGGCCCTTTTCCGTTTGTGGGGTGGATTATTGCGGACCATTGTATGTAAAATCCGTTGTCCGAAAGCAAGGCCCGCGAAAGGTTTACGTAGCCATCTTTATTTGTTTCGCTACACGAGCTGTCCATATCGAGCTCGTTAGTGACTTATCGACAGCTGCATTTCTCTCAGCACTGCGTCGGTTAGTTTCACGGCGGGGAAAAATCATCGAACTTAATTCGGATAACGGAACAGCCTTTAAGGGTGCGTCGCATGAGCTGCATCGGATCTACAGAATGCTGAAAATTGACCAAACTGACCGGAACCAGATTTTTAGTTGGTGTGCCAATAACGAAATACGTTGGCGTTTTATTCCACCCAGAGCGCCCCATTTTGGCGGGCTGTGGGAGGCCGCAGTAAAGTCTGCCAAAACCCACCTTCTGAAGGAAATGGCAAACGTTACGCTTCTCTACGAAGATATGCTCACCCTACTAGCACAAGTTGAAATGTGTTTAAACTCTCGGCCGCTGACACAATTGCCATTAGATCCCGCAGATGCTGAAGTTTTAACACCAGGTCACTTCCTTATTGGATCCAGTTTCCAATCTGTCCCCGAGCCCTGTTACAAAAACACACCAGATAACCGCTTATCACATTGGCAACAAACCCAAAAACACTTTCAACGAATTTGGTCGCGATGGTATCCGGAGTATATTCAACAACTTCAGACAAGAGCTTCCAAGGGATGCAACCCACCAGTCGATATTCAGCCAGGAAGAGTTGTTATTCTGAAGGATGAAAATTTGCCACCGTCACAGTGGCCGCTTGCCAAAATCGTCACGATTCACCCAGGAGATGATGGAATTACACGCGTCGTAACGCTCAAAACGCAATCTGCAGAAAACGTCGTTCGTCCCGTCTCTAAAATAGCTCTACTTCCTCTATCAAATGATCCTACACCGGTTCATCAACTTCAAAAGGACAACTAGAGCAATGTCGCTCGAGGTGCATTGGAATAAATTAAAGGTAATTGCAATTCCAATACTTAAAATCTCCCCGAATGATCTACCTGGTCCTTTGTTTTCCGGTTCACTACGAGAATCACCACTATTCTTCAATGCTCGCACAACTGCATCGTGCCAACTGCAAGGCTAGTTCGACACTTTGAATTTTAGTCGAACCTCTGTCGGCAAAATGGATTTAGGCAGTCACATGCTGCAGTTCAACAAGAAGAGCATTATAAAAATTTGTAAATAGCTGTACATAGTTTTGAAATATCTTAAATATTCCAAGGTAGCCGGAATGATTAATACTAAAGAGAATTCAAATTGTAGAACATTAATATTCAAATTTGCTTAACCTAATGTCATTAAATGAACTCAATTTCTTATCTACTGTGAGCACCAGTGGTCCCTATGTATATATATAATAGTTATCATAAAATGAACTTACCGTTAACTTAATAGTGTTAGTGAGTAACCGAAACCTCGATGCAGGGATATGATTTAAATAAAGAGGACAGTTAAAATTGAACCTTAAAACCGATACGTCGTGCACAGCCTGTTTTTTATTCCGAGTTTCCCTACCGAAAGAGGAAAAAACGACCTTGGCAAGGTCGTGAGTTGGAAGTATATGCACCCAAGTGCAGTCAGGTATCCAGCATATAAGCGTTTCCACAACTTTGGTGAGAAAGTGGGAAAGCTAAGACCGGACTGCCACAACACGAGATAAGTGCAAGCTTGTAATTAGCTGGACTCAGGTCGAATTCACGGGCACGTGCTATTAGACAACTCGTGGGTCACTTAGTGCAGTGAAACGCTGATCCCTTCGATCGCCGAAACCGGTGAAGTAATCCCTCAGATACCGGCATAAATGTCATTGGCGTTATCAATATGTGTGTATATGTTAATTACCAATAGGTTAAATATAAAGTTGAAAAATATTTGGCTTAAAAATACTATTTCTTGGGTGTATTAAGACTCCATCATTGAGGAAGTTTGACCCCTGTGATGAACATTTATGATGGATGGATATTTATGTAAAATTCATGTTTTTATGCAAAACAATAAGTGTTTTAGTTCAGTAAATTTTTTGATGAAAAGTTCAATAATTGTTGAAAAAAGGCCATTTTTGGGATGTTTTGACCATTGTGCTGATCATTGTTACTAAGTCGGATTGAAAAAAGTTTAAAGAAAAAATACTTAATGCAAGCAACAACAATTACAACTTGTTTCGGTATATTGAACTAAGATATAACATTGTGAATTCGTTGAAACGGTGTAAATTGCAATATTTTCAAGTGACTGGTGCCAGTGGTTCCCGTTGGAATTTTAATGAAAAAAGCAGCTAAATTTCTTGTTCTTGCTTATTTTTTCAATATCCGTTTAGAGCATTATCATACTATAAACTTTTTTACCACTGTATTGGGCATGCAAAATGAGTGCTGAAAAATACGAGGTTTCTCATAAATGTGTAGTGCCAATCACAAAATTATTATTAGTATAGGTATTCACATTTGTCATGTTTGAGTGTGTTGGTTTGTTGATAGTGAAATTAATCATGGCGCCCCAAGACCGCGAAACACATAATCAACCAACCGACCAATCGAAACGAAGCTTGTACGCACATGGTGAAAATAAGTATGGCGACCGGGATCGCAAAAGGGCAAATGTTTACATCACTAACCAATCAGAATGAAGTATGGGACCACGCGCTTTTGTTTTCTCCTTCATTTCTTCTTTTTTGCTCGAAAAAAATGACAGCCGACGCACACATAAAAAAATGTGGACACCTGTACATCTCGATCGAGTGGTTAGTGCCCACTTAGAAATCTACTTGGACACAGGGATGCCATTATACCAGATTTATCTGGCATAGCCAGAGGTTTTGACAGTTTCCAGATAAAAGGATGAATCTCTCATTCTGCCGATTTTTTATGTTTTAGAAGCTGCTACATACACATTTTAGAAATTTGGGTAATTATGTCCCAAATTTTACAAAAATCGATTGATGCACTTTCTCTGAAAACTAAAATGTACGTCAAATTTCGATGACTTTGAGGTCACTGTCAAGTGCCAGGTTTTGCCAGACATTTTCAGTTGAACTTCCAGATTTTCTCTGAATAATAGTGGCAACCCTGCTTGAACATCCCACCAATGTTTTTTTTGCTAAACAGTGTTCGATATGGGGCAGGTCCCACCCGGTCAAACCATTCGGAATTTGATTCGGAATCCTGAATGGAGTCAGTATGGATTCCAGATCAAACGCAACAACCGATTCTGTAACCGATTGATTCGGAATCGGTTGTTGCATTTGAGTTGGAATCCATACTGACTCCATTCTGGATTCCGAATCAAATTCCGAATGGTTTGACCGGGGTGCAGCATACATTATCTGATTGTAACTTCCCATTTTTTGAGTAACGTCGCGTTATTCAGGGGCTGAACAGAGTTTGTTGAGCGTGTACATTCGACAACACTAAAACAAAAGAGATTATAACTACTAGAGAGAGCAAAACGCTACTGTCTCCATGTATTCACGGACTGAAACATGGGGTCTCGCTCTAGCATGTTGTATCCCATTACTTTGACATGTGTGTACCCGGGGCAAGAGGTGTCAAACTAATGGGCCTAGCATATTTGAGAGCGAGATGATGAATTTTCAGTGTTAGCAGCGACATGCGACCAGAGTTACAAATAATCGAAGCTCTATTTTGACGACTGAAAATGAACCTGATGCGACTCGCGGTGAATAGCAAAAATATTCATTCAAATATCCATGTTATTCATTCAGTTGAATATCGTACAATATATTCATTTCACTAATTATCAAGGAAAATGTTTTCAAATGCCGGTAAAGCATATGAAACAACAATCATCATCGCTTACATTGTGCCAGGAACTACTTTGATGCGTTTGATTCGTTGTTGCACGACCGCTTCGTGTAATAATCGGAGACGAATGAAAATTTGCATGGATGAATGGGTGGTTTGTTCGTTTGACGTTTTCAGCTGCGTCACTGAATATTGAAAATGAATGTGGTTGAATATAATCAATTTTTATTCAATGAATTTGAATATTTTTAACTCTGCATGCGACCTCTAGTAGTTATAATCTCTTTTACTAAAACTTAATCATAATGGACTGTCAACAAATCAACATCCAACACGTTCTGAGTTAGCAAACGAAGGCGTGTTTATCACCTCTATAATTTTGTATCATGTGTCGAATATGTATATCCACATAACACCTCAACTGAAAGCCTAACATTGGTCCAGTTTACCCCCCCCCCCCCCATTGGTACGATGGCACGTCTTTTGCACAATCATCAAGCTTTATGTCAGATTCTTATCGATTTTATGTTGCATTGTTTTGGTTAGCAGATTCGGCCGAGGCAAAAAAAACACAAATCACCACTCCAATACAAATTAACTCACAATCAATGCGGAGAATAAGACACTTAACCCATTTTTATCGATCGCACTCTCGCTTTCATCTTCGCCTTAATACGACAAGAGATTACGCAAGATTCGTTGTATATTCCACACTGGCGCACCAACAAAACAATAATAAACCGAGGGATCGGCAAGGCCCCGGGAGAGAAACGGTACGCTTCTCCGTAACCAGCGTCACCTTTATTTACAGGTATTTAGCAGCACCTGCACGCTCAGTGACCGTGCATCGTCGCAACCGCAGCCGCAAATGGACGCAATGGAGCGATCTTTGATGGTGGCGGCATGTCAGACGGACCTCCCCGAAAACGACCGCTATTGCGCCCGCATGCCGATCCGATGGTAACAACAATAATGGCTTTCGACGGAAAGGTAAAACAACAGTACTGTTGAAGCATTGCAAAAAAAAAGAAGCGAATGAAAATAAATGCCGTACGTTTTTCGCTGCCGTTCGGTCAACACTTGCAAGCAGCAGTTTGAAGGTCGATTTACGCAACGCAGCAGAGGAATCTGCGTGTGAGCAACTCACCTGTGAGTCTATGCATATGAGGTTGAGAGCTTCGAATAATCAGCTTCGAACCGATCCATAGTACTGCTGCATTCCAGTAGTGAGACTTCGTTCCATAATCGTCATCATCGTCATGTGGAAAAGCATTCCATAACAATCGTAGTCATCGAAGTGGTCAAACTTGATTAGCCACTAGCATCCTATCGAAAATGGGAATTGAACAACTCATTGGAACGAGATGTCCTTGATCTTAATTTCGGGATGTTGGAAGGCCGCCGTAGGGCTACATTCGGTTCGAGAACAATAAAGATGTATTATTTTTGTTTTAGTTTTTGCAGTATGCTCATTAAGCTGACTGTATTTCTGCGCAATATTGTCAATAGGACCTACGTAATATTGAGAGCCTCTCATAGATATGCATAGATTTAGGGGTTTAATTCTGAACGTTATTAACAGAGGAGAAAATAATCAAAGCGAATCTCTCATTGTTACTTGCATTCTATTGGAAATTTCGTCCAGATTTCTTGTTATTTTAGAAAGTTTTTAGGTATACGATAGGATGAAATTGTAAATCAAGAGAATACTTGGGTATTGCTATAAAAAGTGATAAACGTTCGATAGAGGGAAAATTTGATAGGGATCACATTGTACTTAATCTCTCATCAATATGTTCGCAAAGTTATACAATATTAATATTAAATAAACCATTTAATGTTCAGCAGTAATAAGCACTGATAACTAGACTCTTACGAATTTAAAAAAAATATTTGTCATTGTTTCTATAAAATTATGTTGTACAAAGAAATCGTCACGATTACGATTATTCGAGTACCTTGACATAAAAAACAATATGGCTTCGAATTCATAATGGAGATTAAACCTAAACAAATCAGAGTCACGAGCAGTACAGATCTTCATACCGAAACTTCGCTCGTGAAAAAGAAACCATCGAAATTTTGTCCTGCTAACTTTCAATTCAAATCCAATCAAGCTTTCTGCAGATTCCCGATCAGAGCTCACATGGATCAAACTTTTTCCAAAAGCTACACAACGACCCATTTTCAGGTCAATCCGGTCAATCGTAAATCATGTCACTGCGTGGCAACACGCGGAAAGGTAACATTCGTTCGATCGAATCAAAAAGTGGGAGTGGCATAATTTAAAGGTATGACAAGGCGCGCGCTGTGTGGCGATGTCAAAAGGATGTAAAACCCGTCCTCAATCTAGGTCATTGTTTCAGGCGGTATAGATGTTACAGCACCACACCAGCGTTTAGTATAGGGACGACGAACGCACTTTACCTTTGTTAATCCAATGTTCATCTGTTGCCAAACTTGCATAGATTATTAGTTGTGAATTGTGCAGCACGGTACGCCCACTAAAAGTTTGTCCAATTAACGAGGTTATGCTGTATATGTAAATGAAACCTCTCGTCCCGATTGTTTTTGGATTGCACTTTAACTGTAATAGCTGTTACTAAATATTATATGATTTACATTTAACAACAAAAATGTGTTGGGACTTTTGTAAAATGAAACGAATTATGCTGAGACGTTACCTGCACAAGAACAACGACGTTGTAACTATAACACACCATCGGCTTGACTTATGCCTACACAACTTACGCATCGAAGAATTACACAATGAAAAAAGCGCAATTGATTGTTATGAAAATTACGCACGTCTTTGCTACTAGGCAGCGGGCGTATCAACGGCGTTTACGAATGCCACAATCGTTTTTTTGGTTGTTGGTTTGTTTTGATTTCGAATGACTGTTTAAAAACAGGAAATGGCACTAATTCTGATAGTATAAAAACTTGTTCGAATCAGCTGAGCTTTTCATGTTCAATTATCTGCCTTTTGCCTCGTGACAAAAACGACAAAAACCCGGTGGTCATCCACCTTTGATACAGAACTCTCATTACCTTCTGGCGGCGCCAACTGTGGTATGAGCAAATTAAGCAAAGATCGGGTAACCAACCACGGTTGTATGTTGACAGAGAACAGGAAAACCGATGAGCGCTTATTCTCTATATTTATATGGAATTGTCTCAAAATGGCATCTATATCGGAGCAGGCGACTGAAGGAGGAATGCAGTGCCTCGTGAGCTTATTCATCTCCAATCACGAGGCTAGATATAGCGGTAAAACCACATATTTTGGAGGCATATATTTTCCCATTTTTTGTTGATTTTCTTATCTGAATCTGCATTACATTTTGCGAGGTTGTTGGTCGAATAACATTTTTATCTTCTCTTTTGAGAGTGGTCCAACTGGAGTTGTAGTTCTAGGAAGGGCTGCCTGTCAGAATCACTTACTACCATTGCGGACGAGACGGGAAATGTCACGCAGTAAAACACTGCCACTGGACGGTGAGGTTAATTCGGTAAAAAGACACATTTTTTTAAATGTTGTGGCGTGACAGTGTTAGTATATTAATTAAATTTCCATATCATAATGCGAGAATTAAAATATATTTTCCTAAAATTTTATTTCAAGGTACTAAAAAATTCAACGAGTGACAGTGAATCTACTGAGGCGCCTCGTCGAAAACTTGATATGCGGTGTACATCAGAACCCATCTACTAAACCAACCTTTTTAAAAAATTTCACAGTACTTCTTTACATCATTCCGCAGGTAACAATAGAAGATTTTTTTGCTCCATTTTTGGTCTTTTCGCAGCATTTTGAAGCCAAAAGTTCAATTTTTGCTTAAAAAGCTCTTAGGTAACATGTTATCGTAAAAATAATAATACTAAACATGGAGAAAGGTCCCATAGAAGACAAACTGTGCTAAATTTCAAAATGATTGGTTCATCAGATGTTTACGTTTATGTTTATTACCTTCACCAACAGGCCCCTTGGCCCCAATGGTGGTTGCTTAAACTAATAGGCGTCGCCACACTGTTAAAAATTCGCTGGAGTCCGGTAACAGCAACTCTGGCAACCATAGTTGGTTCTCCTGAACGGAACTCGCAGAAAAGAGTTATTACGTAGAGCTCGAACGCGGGCTTGAAGATTCAGACGTCCGAGGATTGTAGGGCAATCCACTCTGGCAGAGAGTAAGTCCGAGACGAACAGGGCTCGAGAGCAGTCCCTCCGAATGCTGAGTGTATCGAGGTGTATTAGCTGGCAACGGTTTTCATAGCTCGACAGCTGAAATCTGTTTCGCCATGGGAGATGCCGAAGGGCGAAGCGTATGAACCTGCGTTGGACAACCTCGATTCTGTCAATCCCGTTCTGGTAGTACGGATTCCAAACAGCAGAACAATATTCTAACGTTGAGCGGACCAACGCGCAGTAAAGCGATTTAAGACAATATACGTCCCTGAAGTTTTTCGCTATTCGGAAGATGAACCCAAGCTGTCAAGATGGCTTATCCACGATGTATGACGTATGTGGTTTGAATCTTAGTGCCGAATCCATGATGACTTCGAGATCTTTGATGTGAGAGTGTCTTGGAATGCTCGAGCCGAAGAAATGGTGGTTAAACTGAGTCGGATGACGTTTCCGCGTGAACGTAACAATTGAGCATTTACTCGGGTTTAAAACCATTCTGTTTAGATCACACCACGTACTAAAGCTGTCCAGTTCCCTCTGAAGAAGCTCGGCATCGGTTTTATCCCGTATTTGTTGAAAAATTTTCATGTCGTCGGCGAAACAAAGGCGGGGTCATCGTAATGTTATATTGACGTCATTAAAGTAGAGGAGGAATATTACTGGACCGAGATGGCTTCCTTGTGATATGCCGGATGTAGCAAAGAATGGTGCAGATAGACAGTCCTTAATGCTGATTTGGAGTTGCCATCCATCGAGTTAGGAACGAAACCAGCGTCCATGAATGCCGAGTTTGTCCATCTTCGCTATTGCGATATCATGGTTGATTTTGTCGAAGGCCGCAGATAGATCCATGTAAATAGCATCGGTTTGCAATCCGTCAGCGAATCCAATCACTACATATGTTGTGAACGAGAGCAGGTTTGTCGTTGTCGATCGTTTAGGCATGAAACCGTGTTGGTCATCTGCAATGTAGTGTTTGCAGTGATAGAAAATAGGATCTAACACAACCAGCTCGAACAGTTTTGATACGGCACTTAAACACGAGATTCCCCGATAATTGTCAATGTTCGATTTGTTTCCTTTTTGATGAACTGGAAACATGTGCGCTGCTTTCCAGCATGAAGGGAATGTACCAGTAGTGAGGGATAGCTCGAAGACTCGCCGAAGTGGTTCAAGAAGCCCGCTGATGCACTTTTTGACAAAAATCGTGCTTTCAGTTTGGCATTTGCTGCAAGAATGGCAGCATTATCGACACAAATTCGGTTGATGGTTCGTCCTAGAGATTGAGTTAAATTGGCGGCGGCAGCGACTTGTTGTGGTGGCAGGCGTTCGTTGGAAAAAACGCTTGAAAATTTGTCGGAGAACAGTTGGCAAATTTCCTTAGTGTCGGTGCCTAAAACTCCATTAAACGACATACAAGATGATAAACCGGATTCTTTTCGCTGCTCGTTAACATACTTCCAGAATGACTTGGGCTTGGATTTCAGTTGACGCTCGACGTTTCGCTGGTGTCTAAAAAGGCGCGTCTGCTTTGTTGTTTGTATTCGTGGTTGAGTTGAAAGTAGTGATTTCGTAATGCAAGTGTCTTATGCTTCGAGAATTTTTTAAACCCAGCTCGTTTGGCAGATTTTAAACGTCTAAGGACGGTTGATTGCCAGGGAGGGTGTTCATCGGTACTAATTGTTCGTTTTGGCACATGGCAGTCGATAAGGTAGTTAAGAATACTAGAAAATGTCATCGCTGCTTCGTTCGCGTCGTCATTGTTAATATTTTCGTCCCAGTTTATATCCAACAGCGTGCTAACGATGCTGTCGTAGTCAGCGTTTTTAAAATCGTAGACGATAGAGCTTGAGACGTTTTCAAAATTCACTCCAAGTTTACCAGCGAATACAAGATGTAGTGGGGGATGATGACGCTTGACTAAAGGAGTCGGTGCAGTACAGCAGTACGGAGCGTAGTCCCGGGCACTTACAAAGCAGAGGTCCAATATACGTCCATTCTCGTTGGTGATATTATTAATTTGCCGAAGAGTTGCGCTGCTGTAGTTGTCCAAAATACAACTGGCATTGTTAATAAGCGCAGATTTTTCGATATCTAATCGTAGAAAACCATTAAGTGCCTGGCACCACGTCAAGCCAGGTAAGTTGAAGTCGCCCAGTATAACAATATCATCAGACGGGGCGGCGATGGAGGCGATAAAAGAAACGGAGGAAAGATGTACATCGATCAGGCTGGAATCACGAATTCTGCCAGGTGGAAAATACACAACACACAGGAACAGATTGCGATCGGCAAGTTTCACTGATATCCACACTTGCTCGGAGCTCGCCCACCGGTCATCGTTGATCACTCGGGCTTTTATACCACGGCGATAAGCACACCACCGCCTGATGTCTTGTGGCTGTTGAGGGCATTGCGGTCACAGCGGTAGACATCGAATGTTGAACCAAAGACCTGGCGAGATGTGGGCGCATTTATATGTATGCGAGTGTAGGTGTGCGCGGATGATCCCGGTTGCATGTTCGCATGTAGAGATGTCCGATTATGATTCGATTATTCGATCAATCAATTAACGACTATGCTAATCGAATAATTTTCAATCGATTAGCAACTAATAGATAATCGACCTAATCGATTAACTCGCGTCGATTATTGTCACGATTAGCGCTAGAAAAATTAAAACGATTGTTTTCATTCAAATTACCTTAATGGGATATAGATCAATGCGCTAGCTTTACTGAACCGAGGGCCTTCTACATACTTTGAAAAAAAAATAAATGAAAACAAAAAACGAATATTAGTAGCTGTCTCCATCTGTATCTTGAGAGTCATTAATTTCTCCTTCGTTGTCATATGCGGTCATGTTGACATCGTTAATACTGTGAGCATGCAGTCAGATCTTATCCTTTGATTCTTATATTTATGGATAACGTGTATGGATTTGCCTTCATTGATATTAGTTCCCTCATCGAAGGTGCTAACTAATATTGTGATAGTTTTGCCATTGTTAGTATTGCCTGCACAGCAGGAACAATCTTGCCACCCTTTTTGATTCTGCTAGCGGTATTTTTGGGTTCTTGACGTTCGATAGCGGTGAGTGGCGGATATTTCAGAATCAACATCGATTGGGTAGACACAGATGAACGGAGAAGGGGCATGTAACCAACATGCGTATCCTCGCAGCCATAGTTGGAAGAAATGGGAATCTTCCCAACCGGTGCCAAATCATGAATCAGGACACAATGGTTCACTCCGAGAACACAACGCACTTGTTACACTGACACGATTTTATTACCAAACAAACTAATTTATTTCAAGTGGACAAACAAACTGCATACTGACATTTGTTCTTAAACCTAACCTTAAACCTATCTTAACTTCTGTGTAATAGACTTGCAGAACCAAGCTTGGGATAGACACAGCAAAGCACCGTTGCCCCAAACTGCGGTTGAAATGAGTGAACCACAAAATAAATTTCGTCTATTACGGGAGAACACAATCGCGATTGACTTCGCAGACTCGTCTTAGACAATCAGTGCGCGAGGTGGAACAGTTGATCAAGATGAAATCAAACTTGTGCTTACAAAAGTTTCACACATGCAACTACATCATACGAGACAAGAAGCATTAATAACGTTCAACTCCTTAGCCAAAGCAGAAAGCTTCGTAGCGAAGAACAACAGGCAACATGATGTCGAAGATGATGTCGAAACCGAGATCCCCGTGTATATGGGCCTTGATCTAACGGAAATACGCTTACATGATTTGACAGGTCGTACTAGCACGGATTATATTAAAAGATTCATGTCAAAGTATGAAGAAGTGGAATCCGTCTCTAACGACATTTTGAGGAACTTTTTTCCTGGCATTTTCAACGGTGTTCGGGTGGTGCGAATGCGACTGAACCAACCTATACCGTCTTACTTGACGTTCGAGGACAGATCATTCCAAGATGTTAACTACATACAAATAACCCTATGTACATACCCTGGGCAGACGCACGCGTGCCAGTTCTGTAACCAGACGACTACGGTAAGCCATGCTCCAAAAAAACTTAAGAAAATCATCTACAACCAGCAGTACCGAACAGCCTTTAACATCTGCTGAAGCACCACAGATAACCGGAAAAAAACATCCCGAACAAACAAAATTCCACGGTATCCCCAAGCCAATAGTTAACATACCTAGGGAAGAAATAAACAAGAAATACGAGCAGATGCTAATGACATGCAGAGTTTAAAAAAAATTGACATCCCTGCGTGAACTTGAAAGAAAAAGAAATTCAATTCACGCCCGGCACGATGAATGAAATGTTTGGTTCGTTTCCCTCGTCATTCGTTCTCCCGACACAGCGCATTCAGGTTCGCAAATGTTCGGTTTCAGAACCAAACAGAATTTTCTTTCTATGCTAGCTCTAAGGGTAACTTTTTTCCTTTTTTATTTCGACTATGTTAGTCACATTTTCTTTTTTACGTTTTAACGACATTCAATTAGCTAGAGATTACTGGGTAGGGAAAGTTATGAAACTTAGAGCCATAGTACTCAAGTGAGAGCAAGGATGTGAAGTAAACAGATCGGAAAACTAGAAGTGGCAGGGTCATTAGAACAGGCTTAATATCGTGCGGGCTTAATTTTTGCCTTCTGATAATGAGGGTCGAGCTTAGGCAGAATAACTACGAATCACCCGAGTTCACTATCATGTGTCCTTGATAAAGGTAGACGTATCTATCTTTACCGTGACAACCGGCAAAAATTAAGCCACGCAAGATCACCACTGAAAACCTGTCGACGATTAGCATCAATCTGAATGATGATTGCTGCTGTTCATCTCTGTATGCCTTTTGCATGCCGGGATAGATTTTTTTTTATTAGACTATTGTCACTGTTCTTACAGTCGTGGCGGGTTTGCTACATTGTGTAAGGCAATGGCTGTGTCTACAGCGACTACCCACCGCTGCCGATGGATTCCCATCAGTTTCTTTTTCTTTTTTCCTTTTTTATTTCGACTATGTTAGTCACATTTTCTTTTTTACGTTTTAACGACATTCAATTAGCTAGAGATTACTGGGTAGGGAAAGTTATGAAACTTAGAGCCATAGTACTCAAGTGAGAGCAAGGATGTGAAGTAAACAGATCGGAAAACTAGAAGTGGCAGGGTCATTAGAACAGGCTTAATATCGTGCGGGCTTAATTTTTGCCTTCTGATAATGAGGGTCGAGCTTAGGCAGAATAACTACGAATCACCCGAGTTCACTATCATGTGTCCTTGATAAAGGTAGACGTATCTATCTTTACCGTGACAACCGGCAAAAATTAAGCCACGCAAGATCACCACTGAAAACCTGTCGACGATTAGCATCAATCTGAATGATGATTGCTGCTGTTCATCTCTGTATGCCTTTTGCATGCCGGGATAGATTTTTTTTATTAGACTATTGTCACTGTTCTTACAGTCGTGGCGGGTTTGCTACATTGTGTAAGGCAATGGCTGTGTCTACAGCGGCTACCCACCGCTGCCGATGGATTCCCATCAGTTTCTTTTTCTTTTTTCCTTTTTTATTTCGACTATGTTAGTCACATTTTCTTTTTTACGTTTTAACGACATTCAATTAGCTAGAGATTACTGGGTAGGGAAAGTTATGAAACTTAGAGCCATAGTACTCAAGTGAGAGCAAGGATGTGAAGTAAACAGATCGGAAAACTAGAAGTGGCAGGGTCATTAGAACAGGCTTAATATCGTGCGGGCTTAATTTTTGCCTTCTGATAATGAGGGTCGAGCTTAGGCAGAATAACTACGAATCACCCGAGTTCACTATCATGTGTCCTTGATAAAGGTAGACGTATCTATCTTTACCGTGACAACCGGCAAAAATTAAGCCACGCAAGATCACCACTGAAAACCTGTCGACGATTAGCATCAATCTGAATGATGATTGCTGCTGTTCATCTCTGTATGCCTTTTGCATGCCGGGATAGATTTTTTTTATTAGACTATTGTCACTGTTCTTACAGTCGTGGCGGGTTTGCTACATTGTGTAAGGCAATGGCTGTGTCTACAGCGGCTACCCACCGCTGCCGATGGATTCCCATCAGTTTCTTTTTCTTTTTTCCTTTTTTATTTCGACTATGTTAGTCACATTTTCTTTTTTACGTTTTAACGACATTCAATTAGCTAGAGATTACTGGGTAGGGAAAGTTATGAAACTTAGAGCCATAGTACTCAAGTGAGAGCAAGGATGTGAAGTAAACAGATCGGAAAACTAGAAGTGGCAGGGTCATTAGAACAGGCTTAATATCGTGCGGGCTTAATTTTTGCCTTCTGATAATGAGGGTCGAGCTTAGGCAGAATAACTACGAATCACCCGAGTTCACTATCATGTGTCCTTGATAAAGGTAGACGTATCTATCTTTACCGTGACAACCGGCAAAAATTAAGCCACGCAAGATCACCACTGAAAACCTGTCGACGATTAGCATCAATCTGAATGATGATTGCTGCTGTTCATCTCTGTATGCCTTTTGCATGCCGGGATAGATTTTTTTTATTAGACTATTGTCACTGTTCTTACAGTCGTGGCGGGTTTGCTACATTGTGTAAGGCAATGGCTGTGTCTACAGCGGCTCATTATCAGAAGGCAAAAATTAAGCCCGCACGATATTAAGCCTGTTCTAATGACCCTGCCACTTCTAGTTTTCCGATCTGTTTACTTCACATCCTTGCTCTCACTTGAGTACTATGGCTCTAAGTTTCATAACTTTCCCTACCCAGTAATCTCTAGCTAATTGAATGTCGTTAAAACGTAAAAAAGAAAATGTGACTAACATAGTCGAAATAAAAAAGGAAAAAAGAAAAAGAAACTGATGGGAATCCATCGGCAGCGGTGGGTAGCCGCTGTAGACACAGCCATTGCCTTACACAATGTAGCAAACCCGCCACGACTGTAAGAACAGTGACAATAGTCTAATAAAAAAAATCTATCCCGGCATGCAAAAGGCATACAGAGATGAACAGCAGCAATCATCATTCAGATTGATGCTAATCGTCGACAGGTTTTCAGTGGTGATCTTGCGTGGCTTAATTTTTGCCGGTTGTCACGGTAAAGATAGATACGTCTACCTTTATCAAGGACACATGATAGTGAACTCGGGTGATTCGTAGTTATTCTGCCTAAGCTCGACCCTCATTATCAGAAGGCAAAAATTAAGCCCGCACGATATTAAGCCTGTTCTAATGACCCTGCCACTTCTAGTTTTCCGATCTGTTTACTTCACATCCTTGCTCTCACTTGAGTACTATGGCTCTAAGTTTCATAACTTTCCCTACCCAGTAATCTCTAGCTAATTGAATGTCGTTAAAACGTAAAAAAGAAAATGTGACTAACATAGTCGAAATAAAAAAGGAAAAAAGAAAAAGAAACTGATGGGAATCCATCGGCAGCGGTGGGTAGCCGCTGTAGACACAGCCATTGCCTTACACAATGTAGCAAACCCGCCACGACTGTAAGAACAGTGACAATAGTCTAATAAAAAAAATCTATCCCGGCATGCAAAAGGCATACAGAGATGAACAGCAGCAATCATCATTCAGATTGATGCTAATCGTCGACAGGTTTTCAGTGGTGATCTTGCGTGGCTTAATTTTTGCCGGTTGTCACGGTAAAGATAGATACGTCTACCTTTATCAAGGACACATGATAGTGAACTCGGGTGATTCGTAGTTATTCTGCCTAAGCTCGACCCTCATTATCAGAAGGCAAAAATTAAGCCCGCACGATATTAAGCCTGTTCTAATGACCCTGCCACTTCTAGTTTTCCGATCTGTTTACTTCACATCCTTGCTCTCACTTGAGTACTATGGCTCTAAGTTTCATAACTTTCCCTACCCAGTAATCTCTAGCTAATTGAATGTCGTTAAAACGTAAAAAAGAAAATGTGACTAACATAGTCGAAATAAAAAAGGAAAAAAGAAAAAGAAACTGATGGGAATCCATCGGCAGCGGTGGGTAGCCGCTGTAGACACAGCCATTGCCTTACACAATGTAGCAAACCCGCCACGACTGTAAGAACAGTGACAATAGTCTAATAAAAAAAATCTATCCCGGCATGCAAAAGGCATACAGAGATGAACAGCAGCAATCATCATTCAGATTGATGCTAATCGTCGACAGGTTTTCAGTGGTGATCTTGCGTGGCTTAATTTTTGCCGGTTGTCACGGTAAAGATAGATACGTCTACCTTTATCAAGGACACATGATAGTGAACTCGGGTGATTCGTAGTTATTCTGCCTAAGCTCGACCCTCATTATCAGAAGGCAAAAATTAAGCCCGCACGATATTAAGCCTGTTCTAATGACCCTGCCACTTCTAGTTTTCCGATCTGTTTACTTCACATCCTTGCTCTCACTTGAGTACTATGGCTCTAAGTTTCATAACTTTCCCTACCCAGTAATCTCTAGCTAATTGAATGTCGTTAAAACGTATCTAAGGGTAACTATAGAGCAAAAGTGCACCACATGTAGATTACGCAGTTCACTTATGCTCGAAAATGTAGAAGATGCCAACTTCTGCCTGCAAACTGTCCACGTAATAACAAATTATTGCTTCGGTTGATGAAGGAATTTATGTTTCCTCTGCACTCAAGCATTCGATTCGGCATTAAAAATTTCAGTCAGTTGGAAAGTTAATGAATGAGAGAGGCGATGAATCTGAATGTTGATTTCGGTAAATACAAGCAGAAATAGGTAACTGATTTTGAATTTTCGCAGCACTGGATATGAGATTACTAATTTCGATCCCGAATCGGTGAAAGTGCTGCTAGGGCAGCCTGACTGTCAGAGCAAAAATAAATTCTTTTGCCGCCAATTCCTTGTTGAAGTACCGATTGTACGCCACACAGAATCACGAAGATTTCTTTTTGGAATACGGTACAGTATCTATTAAGCGAATGGGATTAATCTAATCTCATTTCACGACAGTATACACCAGCACTGTCTCAACCCTCAAAGAACCGCCAGTGTAACGAATTAAGTATTCTTCAAGTTGTAGCGCCATACGGCCACACAGACATTCCTCGCGAAAAAAATTTTCACATTAAAAGTTTTTTAAAGGAAAACTACATATAATGGTTTTAAAAGAAAAACTACATATAAATTGTTACTTGGGATACTGGGAGCAAGTATCCCAAGTAATCATTTTGGGGCCACAGTCTTGGGTGGTTAGTTGTACGATCTATTGAGTTACTGTTCCAAAGCCCTGTAACCTTAAGATGCACAATAAAATGCTTCTTGGCTCGGAAACACGCCATCAAAACCATCCTCTGAAGATGGCTTAACTTTGATTGGATTGTAGTGACTTCTCCCTTCTCCAGCCACACGAGGCACTCATATGCAAGTATTGGTCTAACAATGTCTGCTACTATGAGTAAGTTTGTTTTATGCACGACCTCATCCATGTCACTTGGCGACTCAACTGTTTAAAAAAATGAAACCAAATCATCAAGCCATCTTCGTAGAGGTCCCAGTTCGTAGATTTGACATTACGATATGAGACAAAATGTTTAATTGATCAATTCAATTGATGTACTTATGATCGATTAACGACGATTCGAGCCAGTTCGCCAGCTCCAGCCTAATACCGTCAGAGCAGAGAGTTACATTTAGCACCTCATCTATGCCAGATCGTACAAATGTTGACCAATTTCCTACATAAAGTATATGCAGATTCGTACTACTTAAGCATTCCATCAATTCGGTACCTCTCAAATTGATATCTGAGCTACCCCAAATTATGTGGTGAGCATTTGCATCACAGCCGATTGGAAACCCATTTCTACCACAACCGTTTTGAAATCAACAGATGGTATGCCAGACCTATTAATGTTAACAACAATCTAATTGACTGCGATAGCTTAAATATTGCGAGGCATTTCACGTGGATTTGTCATGCAATTTTTTTTTGAAATCTACGCAAACGGAATTAGGTAGCTTTCCAACAGAAGTTTCCTTTATGGAATTACGGTTCTTGAACCAAAGCTATGGAAGCTTTTCCTTCCTCTGCAAGGCGGGATAGATTCATAGTTACTGTACGATTATGCTTAAGATTAATTTATGCCACTTTAATTCAATTTAAGGTTTAAGGCTACGATGGATGGTGTAAGGTATTGTGTCAAAATTTCGGGCGACCTTTCGGGTCCGTTTGAAACACGCAGGTGACTAAGACAAGGCGATGGGCTGTCCTGCCTGCTGTTCAATATAGTGCTGGAAGGTGTAATGCGAAGAGCGGGGTTCAACATGCGGGGCACGATTTTCACGAGGTCCGAACAGTTCGTGTGCTTCGCTGACGACGTGAACATAATCGGTAGAAACAAGGAGACGGTAGCAGATCTGTATGCCCGACTGAAGCGCGAAGCAGCACGAGTAGGACTGAAGATAAATGTGTCTAAGAAGAAGTACATGCTGGCTGGCGGCACCGATCGCGATAGGGAATGCTTGGGCAGTAGTATTATGATCGACGGCGACGAGTTTGAGGTGGTTAACGAGTTCATCTATCTAGGCTTATTGGTGACTGTGGACAATAACACCAACCGGGGGATCAGGAGGCGTATTATCTCTGGAAGTCGTGCTTACTATGGGCTCCACAAAACTTCACCACCGCACGAAATGCGCCATGTACAACACACTGATTAGACCGGTGATTCTCTACGAACACGAAACGTGGACAATGCTCGAGGAGTATCTGCAAGCACTCGAAGTCTTCGAAAGAAGGGTGCTGAGAACGATCTTTAGTGGTGTGCAGGAGGATGGCGTGTGGAGAAGGATGAACCACGAATTTGCGCGACTCTATGGTGATCGAAGTATCCGGAAACTAGCTCAAGCTGGAAGGGTACAGTGGGCGGGGCATGTTGTGAGGATGCCGGACAACAACCCCACCAAGTTGGTTTTCACTAATGAGATTTGAATAACAAAGAGACGCCATCTTAATTCAGTGAAAACAATTCAACTAGCAACCAAGCTACGGTTTATAAGCAACACTGCAAATGTGCAAGCCTCACAAAACTTGTTTGTTGTTATTCTGTTTGTTTCTTTTAGCCAAAAAAAATCTACCGCGACTTCTGGAATCTGAGTTTCTCGGCCAACTAGAACATGGTTTTATCTGGAATGGAATTTCGCAGCAGCAAAACCACATTAGAACAAGAACAATTGCGATTTTTTTATTGCGAGCGGATCCACAACAAATCCCAAGTAGCAATTTTTGTTTCAGTAACTATTTCATAACCAGTTGGTAACAAAAAATAGGAGCTATTGCAACTGACATCTAACTTCCTGCGCGACCCAAAAAGCGCAGTTTTAGGCCGATTTTCAACATAATTATGATTGAACAAAACTGTAAAAACTAGTTCTCGTTTCGTTGCAATAACGATTCGAGGATAGCTAAATGAAATCATATTGTTGTCAATACGTTGAATACAGATCGCAACAAGATTACTTAATGATATCTTTTTGTCGCTCACCTGGACTGTCAATCGCAACTGAAAAGTAACATATTTTCATGCAAATAGTTAAGATTATGTTACCAGTGAAAATGAAAATGAAGACCAAGTCAAAATACAAGTTGATTATATAAATATGAACAGTACCGTCATTCTTCATATCAAAAATTGCCAATGAAGCATCAAATTTTACTGCGCATCAGAATCTATCGAGTGATATTTTATTCCACTTCTTATTATTTCACGCGCTCTTGGTGAAACCAAATTATAAATAGTATTTAAAAACAATTTTTCAAGGGGAAACCCGAATCATATTAGAAATTCAATGTTATTCAATAAAACACACACTAATCATAAATCTGGAACATAAATTGCTTTAACGGTAGACTTTTATAAATGTTCGCAAGCCGGTTGAGGTTTTATTTCCAATACAATAGAAAATGATGCATTTAAGCAACATGGCTTTCAGGCCATCCAGGGCCAAATTTAGGATGTGATGTGATGAAAACGAAACAATACGCTTTTCGAACAAATTTTTATCAATGAGCAAAGCTTTTAATTTGTAAACGATTATTATTCCAGCATACGTTTGGTCTCCATCGAACAATTTTCAGTTCACATCAAAATATACCTTTCCTTAATATGACCCTGTACTATACTATTCTTGCCGAAAACGTTCTAGTCGTATTCTTGTCATACGCACGTATCAGACACATGTCATTGTTATACCTTGAATCACAAACTCACACGTATTTATGAAAGGTATTCGCAACTCTGAATAGACCAATTCATAACTAAAGTTCAGCAAAATAATAATTAAGTTGTATTTTTGTTTGCATTACGTTGCGAAAATTCACCGATGACACTTCATGCGCTACACTTCATATTATAGAGGCGTCGAACTGTACGGTGGCGCCAACTATAACATGTTCGGTGTATCGGAAAAATGTAAACATGTGACATGAATGATTTTAACGAAATATTTCCGTTGCCGCAGTAGTAGCATTAATACCAATAGTTGAAATATTGGGTTATACTCCTTTGCGAAGCACAGGAAAATATTATTACAAGTATAAAAATAAACTATTTGCTCTAAAATAAAAGCTATTTTAAACCAACAACAGATAGGGATAAGTACTCAATGGTTATAGGAAATGAAATTGGTAATAACGCAACCAGTGTTACACATATGTTTCGTTAGTGGACCACGAGATAACAAATTGAAAAATAAATTTAGTCGCAACTTTGATATTTTTCCAAAAAAACGAACTGAGAGTATTTGATTGCCTCTAAAAATTTTTTCTTGGTAATACATTTATGGATAAAGAGTGCTTTCAACGTTTTATTTTTATTTTGGATTATTTGACGGCTGAGTTGGCATGTGATCATCAATTTTTTCATTATTTCAGTTTTCGTTATCTTCTGAAACATTACAAATGACAGACCGTTGAACCAAACTTTCCCTAGTTCACCAAGTTCTACCGTATTCAATTATGGCATCTAGCTCATCAGTTGTTGAGATTATGAGAGACATAAATTCGAATGGTATCGAAGCGCAAGAGCAGGCGGTCAATCGACATTACTCTTTTTCAATATGATTCATCTTTCGAACTTGGTTTCAATTAATCAATGGTCGGCTGTATGACTTATTACACCAATAAAACTGGAACTAAAGGTGTTGTACGGCAACATTTGGAAACAAGCAGTTCTCTACATAATTTTTGACACAAAATTTATAGGATGCCACGGAGTTTCTAGGATATCTTCAGGCCACTCATCATACCGACAACATCATTTTGTTCCCATTTAACCAAAAAGTTGCCTCGCCTAAAAAGTAATTGTTTTGGGTAAAATATTAAAATTTGTGAAGGTAGTTCAAGCGTAGATTTTTTCATGAAGGCTGCAACAAAAAAAAATAAGGATACTACATCAACTCATTTGCTAAATAATCTCAATTGTAAAATAAATGCTACCTACCTACCTACCCATTTTACCGCCGCACGAATTGGAAAACAATATTTTAGAGCAACATTTTTAAATACTTTTTGTTGGGAAAAGCCTACTCAAGTGTACGAATGGGGAGTGGGTCTAAAAATGCCGGAATTTTGTCTGCACGGTTTGTTGATGGTCCCTTTCCGGGTGACGTTATCAAGAAATTTTTGCATTCATAGACAAAATGTCATTCAGCAAAACAATTACAAAAAAAATATTTTCAAAATTAACATGGAATTAACATATCATGGAATAGTATTTTCAAATGCTTCACATTTTAAACAAGGAATTTTCTAAATAGTATTACTCTTAAGATCACGTTATTTTGTTTTCGGAAGGTACTCTAAGTAAATGATTTGTTTCAAATTCATACTACTCATCCCCCTTCTTATTCTTAGTTCCGAAATTATTTTCTAGTATCTTAATTATATAATCTGCGTGGAAAGGATTTAATCGTTTCGCTTAAAATCAGTAATAACATACATGCTATTTGTTTATATTTTTCCAAAACACCGAAAATATTATAGTTGGCGCCACCGTACAGTTCAATGCCTCTATAATGTCAAGTGGAGCGCATGAAGTGTCGTCGGTGAATTTTCGCAATGTAATGCCAACAACAATACAACTTACTTTTCGTTTTGCTAAGCATTAGTTTTGAATTTGTTGATCCAGTGTTGCGAAAGCATTTTGTTAATACATGTGAGTTTGTACTGAAAGGCGTAATGGTGGTATGTGACGGATACATACATATAACACGAATATGACTTTGTAAACTGAAACGTTTTCAGTAAGAATCTTGGTGTTGGACAAATGTGAAATTGTCAAAATATTTATCACAAAATCAAAATCGTAACTAAATTTCAACAAACTCGGCAGCATCAGCAATCAGTTCGGAGTATTAATGAACATGTTATAGCTGGCTACATAAATGACTATTTGGTGACAAAAGATGTTATTAAATAACCTTGATGTTATCTATGTTCAACCAGTGCAACAAAAATAACTTTATTGCTTTCTCGTTGCAACATAGTTCGGACTTAGACGATTAAAACTAGTTGCGAGTTGCTACTTGGGATAGAGAGGCGTGGTTGAAGTCTTGTACGTGTGTTCCTGTCTTGTGAGTATGTAGAAAACAAAAGAGCTTTGCTTTGTTTTGCTCATTCAGAACAATAACGGAACGACTTTCATTTTAAATGTTTGCATCATTTGATATTCGTAACCGTCATGCTGAATTTCGTTCTCCCATCAAACCATGCCATTTTCTCGTTAGCGTTTCTAAACACGATGGTATTGTAACAACATTTTTTGTTAGTATTGATTTATTTGCCCTCAGACTCTATACGCATCACCGATGCCGTAGAGGCGATCCAACAATCTGGATTTTAGATATCTATCCATCAACACATTTACTTAATAAACCCACACTGGAATTAGAACTAACCAATTTTAATCCAATACACTTCGAAAACTAGAAAAGGTTACAAGTTCAGACAATTCACAATGAGTGAATGAGTTCGTACTATCCATAACAATTTAATGAAAATTGAACATGCTCGAATTGAACTTGCACTGGTTACATGATGCAATAGTCTGTACGTTTAACCGATTAACTCTGGAACATGGCAAGCAACATACCATATGATATTATTGCAGAGAAAGTTTACGTTCCAGAAAACCAATAAACTTGAGATATCATTAATAGATAATTCGTCCAATCTAACGATAAAAACTGAAAGTTACCTACAACGACTATATGTTACACGAAGAATAACTCTTTTATCAACCTCATGGAGAATTACTAAGCCCAGTGTCGCAATCTACACAAAAGGAGGACCACAGGCAGCCAAAGTTCGCACAAAATCGAAAGCTAAAAAGCCACTCCAACCAAAAGTTGTAAACAGGTTTGACCATTGTTTCGTCAGCTTTTGGAGGAAGGAGAAAGTGCAAACACACGCCGTACGAAAGATGTGCCAGTCGGCAGCTTTTAGCAGCACGTAGATACGTTCAGGTGTACGAACCGTCGCACAGTGGTCCGACCGATGCGAGTTTTGACGATTACTTAACGATTGTTTTGTGATTTAACGATATTTAGATTGTGAGCCACGGTTTTGTGAATGCTTTATAAAGGAAAATCATTATAGTTCATATTAACTATCTACAATTTGGCCGTGGTACGTATCACGAATAGAGATCGATAATTAAGTGTATCCTTCGAACAAATATTAGAACAACAAATATTATGATTAGAGTTTTACTGTAGTACTAAAGTATAACAATAGTACTTTATGTAACACTATAAGGCATCGTATTGTTACTCTGATCCTAAATATAAGGGTTTGAAATTTCAAGAACGTTAAACTTAGATCATACCACTTCAACTGCTTATAATATACAGACGAAAAAATGTAATTCAGTGCAAAATATTTCTCTCGATTTCGGTTCAAGAAATGATAAAACATTAGTGTTCTTCCAATTTCTAGATGTATGTCACGCCATATACCATTGTGCGTGGATTGGCGTGTAATTTGTGCGGCTGCCAAATGTGCTAATTTACCGCGCTACTTGCACACATGGCAGGTAGGAACGCCTGCCAGCTTAAGAAAGTTTTCGAATTCGTATTTTTTTTTTAATAAACTGACATTTACATGGAACAGAAATTGAAAAATACGTGGATTAATTCGAATATTTGTGGCCCATTGACCTGACATAAGTCCTAGGTGTTCGACATATTGATAAATGAATTAGTGCAAAATTATGAGTGTGAAATTTGCACATTAATCCAAATCAGACACTGACAATATAAAATCTAACGGAAATGCTACAAAATAAGTTAAAAGGAAACACTATTTCAGACCGCAACGGCTAGATCGAAGGCGTAATGCATTAGTGAAATTTCACAACAGTCGCTATATTTTGAGTAAACTGCTTATGTAGCGTAATTCTAACTTTGTTCAAATAATAAATTCCAGTATGTTCTAGAGAATGTTTACGCATGCCACAAAACATAAAAATAAATTTGAAACACTTACCTTCACTGTAGTGTATTGCAATTTTGCTATACTGTTGCTGGGGATGCAGAACACCAGCACTAATTTCTATTCCAACACTTTTCCGTGGTGCTGTTCAAGCTGACGTTCCACATTCGTACTGTAACACCTGGAACATTGCTTTCCTTGCGGATCTGTAGTTTCTTTAATTATCTGCTCACACAAACTCAACCCGAACGGGACGACTAGATGGACAATAACAGAACAGTACTGCACATGTATGACAGCTTTGCCCCGATCAGCTGCGCGAGATCTAGTACTACACTTTTTTTGACAGCAGATTTACTTTTACTTTCGTTTGCTCACTTGCTTTTTTTTTAGGAAATAAAGTTTATTGCAGAATTATTTATCAAATGAACACACAGTTTTCTTAGCGAATGTTAAGATATTTGCTCAGTTACTAGTGCGGTCGACCTTCATGCAGAATCTCATCCGATGTTGAGTTGCGATCAGGAAAACTTTAGTAAACAATATTATGTAAACTTGATTTTCATTTGCATACTGGTTTCTTTTCGTTGCACAAATAACTTAAAATCCGGAATTTTTCCACGCTGATTGAATAAAAATACCAAACTTGACACAGAAGGTACTAACACGGTGCTATTCTGGTGCACGATCTTTTTTTGTGTTACTTGCCCTGCAGAACTACGGAGCGATCTGGCCAAGCAAACCACAACAATGCTCACGAAACGTCAGTAACAGACTGAAATTGAAAGTTATGCTCTCGCCACTCGCTGCACCAAACTTCCACGAAGCGCGTATAGTTGTGGTCAAACTAATTCAGCTATCAGCGGCGGGGTGAACAATTCAGCCGCTGGTTGATTGGCTAATTTACTTGAAGCTTATTCAAAAGCGACCTATGTTTTTTACTTTATAAAAGCGACAAAATTACTTTTCTTTCTCATAGTCGTTTCGCGCATGTTCCAAAACTTGCTGCAGTGGTGCCATCCACGATGAGTATATAAATATAAAGGTGGAAACATTTTTCTATGTCTACACGCAGAAATTTTATATGCATATTTGAATCAAGCACAATTTCTGTTGCAGTTGGAAATCGAAATAGTGAACTTGCGCCCATAGAGAACAGACGTCCATCTTCAGCATTCAACTTGTGTAAAATCTCTAACGGCTTCGAAGGTAGTTTGGATATCTAAACCAGGTGCGCTACTGTCGTCATGTTTTTTTTTGTGGCTGAGTTCGACAGAATTGACAGCGGTTATTCCTCTACCCAGTCAAACTAGTCCGGAACCGATTCAGACTTCCAGCATGAATTCCAGCTCAAATGCGTCAACCGATAGAGTCGGAATCGGTTGTTTTCTTTGAGCTAGATTCCATGCTGAATCCATCCAGGATTTCGAACCGGTTTCGGAATCGATTTGACGGATAGTTGGGATAGGTTGGTGTGGCGGCGCTAGTGTTTTTCGTATATTAATTCAAATGTTTGCACACGTTTTTTAAATATTTTTGTTCGATCATGATGTCTGTTCTCTGTGAATAAACTTTTAGTTCGAATAAAACCATAATGATTTCCAATAGTTTTAAGTCAAATAAACAATTATTGAAGGAGGCTTTTTTGAACTAATAAATGAATTTGTTTTAATTGAAATAATAAATGAATTTATTTTAATTGAAATAGTAAGTGAATTTTGTTGAACTCAATAAATAAATTCATTGTCTCTCGAACAATTAACTCTCGACAAACATATGATTGGAGCGTATAAGTCAACTGTCAAAATTCACTCTGAGTGGAAATTCCAGACAAACCGTTACTCTTCAATCACAGATGTTGGTAGTAAACAAAAGAATGTTTTCTCTTTCATCAACTGTTGTGAACTTTGGCCAATAACGGTTTGTTCGACATTTCCCTCCAAAGAGAACAGTTGGCAGTTACGCCGTAATCATATGTTTGCTTTGAATTTATTTATAAATAAATCTTTTTCTTGTATGTTAGCGTTTACCGTATTTTTTCGATAAAGCTGATTTTCGTGATTGCAACAATGTTTTTTTTCCAACTCAGGAAACGTGAAAATAATATTAAAATTTAAAATAAAGAAATATGTTGACAGTCTGGATTTGACACTATCAGAAGCATTTGACATATCCAATTTCACATCAAATGATGCCCTGTCAGAAAAAAATTAATACATGTTTTCCCGGTTTTATTTGACATAAACACCAACGACACGACCTGAAACTTCATGAAATCTTCCGATGAAAAAATGATCGAGTAAATTACCACCAGTTACCAGTACATTGAGTCACCCCTCGGTGCCACCGAAAAAATAAGTTTTCCAGCAACGCTTCTTTGTTTATTTGATTTTCGGTTGCTGTCGTTGCTATATAGCAACCATGTTATGTTTTCAACATAAACATCTGCTACCGAGTAATTTGTAGTTTTATTGCATACACTGAAAAAAATCCAAACGTTAATTCTATTTGCTTCAAACCGCTTAAAATTCATATGAAGAAGAAATGCTATTGTTATCACGCGCACACATACCTTCTATGTGTCAACTGTATAAACTATGTATGCACACACATAAGTTATATGTGCATATTGTTATAGAATGGGGTTTTATGTGCCTAATAGTTATGGAATGTGAATGTAAGATTAATATTTCTTGTAAATACACACATTAGGTTTATGTGCCAGCAAATAGTGTCTATATGCCTCCGTTAATTGCAAAAATCTATGTGTAAAATCAATAGGCATAACGTTTACTTTTATCTGAGTGTACGAAAATCTGTTAGTTTACACTGTACATCAGGTCAAGGAAAGGTAGTTTTGGTTAGAGATAATAACATTAGGAGCGAATAAAATTTTCAAATTAGCTTGCACTAAAACTATATGATTCTCCTCAGTGCATTCTTGAAGGCGTATTTCCGTTTTCTTGCTTGATTTCCATCGGCAATCCATTCCAGCATGACGCTCCATATACCAACAGACTTTTTCCGCTGGAGGTTGTGTGTCTAGGTATGTTGAAGCCTCTCGTGCGCTGCTGTTGTCCTCTTTGTAGGTGTTGCAGAATGTATCCGGGAAGCATTTCATCGAAAGCTTGCTTCATAAAGCAACAAATACGCAGGTAATAGTTCGACGGTAGATCTTGCCCAAGAATTGTATTTCTTACTGCTGCCGTTGTGTCACGACGGCGAAGTCAGTAGACGAAACGAATTGCCGACTTGTAACAGCGGTGAAGCTGTTGTTTGAGTGTAGCTGATAGTCCCGGATAGTATACAACGTTGCAGTAGGTGAATATAGGTACTACTACGGCCTGTACCAACTTATGTATTATGTCTTGTTTGCTGTGAAAGTACTGCCGTAAAACGTCTGAAGGTCCTAAAAGTGTTATGTTTTCTTCACCACGTCATTCACTTGGTGGGTCCAGCTTAGATTGCAGTCAAGTTGTAGGCCGAGGTTTGTTACATTGCTGCTAAGAGGAATCGTCGAACCGCTGAAGACTATATCCGCGGTAGGTACAACTACACCTGTCTTGCTGAAAATTATTGCCTGTTTTTTCGGGTTAGGGAACAGGTAGTGTTCTTTGGCCCAACCGACTACTGCTGCAAGATCTTTGTTGATGATGTGCACAAGTCTGTCTATCTCTGCGATCGGTCCCGATAGGTAGATTTGGAGATCATCGGCATAAAGATGCCAACTGCACGTAAGTGTTGTTGGCAGGCTATTTATGTACATGCTGAATAGTAGCGCGCTAAGACATGAGCCCTGTGGTGTGCCCTCTGGTACCCCGCGTTCGTTGTATTTCCGAGACGAACGGCCTGTGAACGTCCACCCAGAAAGGAAGAGATTAAACCACATGCATCCGGAGAAAAGAGGAACTCGCTATTAAGTTTGTTCGCGAGTATCTTATGTTGAACACAGTTGAAAGCTAGCGAGAAGTCCACGAGTACCATGACTGTACAGCGGTTGTCGTCGAAGTTGCTGTAGATGTCGTGAACCACTTTCGTGAGGGCAGTCGTCGTACTGTACCCCTTCCGATAGCCGGATTGGCAGTGCGCAAGAAGTGGCGGGTTCGCCCTCCTAAGGTATTTGCTGATTTGCTCTAGCGGATTTTTTCCAGGATCTTAGAAAAGGCCGGTAGAATGCTAATTGGACGGAAGTCTTTAGGTTCTGAAGGATTCGAAGACTTGGGAATCGGTGTGATAATGGCTTTTTTCCAGATTGTGGGGAAGGATTTGGAGTCGATGATATTGTTGAAAAGGTGGGATAATACTGGAAGGATGAACGGGCATAGTAGTTTAACAAAGGATATCGGGATGTCGTCTGATCCGGTAGCATTCGTTTGGATTTCGTAGAGTTTCAGACAAACAGCATCAACATCGGTGTGGTGAAAATTAAACTCACCCTCTCGCCGCGCTGGTGCTGGATTCGTTGATGGTATAAGAGGAACCTCTGTCAGGAGTTGACGATGACCTTCTGCGAAAAACTGGTTGATTTCATCAGGGATAATAGTGTCAGTTGGTGAGATTTTTTTGAGTTATTATGTACTATTTTGGCGGTATGTATTATTTTGGCGGCTAGATTATGGTCGAAATATTGTTCGGAATAACGCTTCTTGGCTGTAAAAATTAGTGAGTTCGCTCTGTCTCGCTTGCGTGCGTAGTTGAGTATGACGATGGATTGGCTTATGAAGCATATGGTAAGTTATAGTTATATTTCTTGTACAATTTTTCAGAATTTTCAGGTTCACTTCAATGTTGCTGATTTGGATAAACGCGACAACTATTACCAAATCACTGCGGACGAAGATCGGCTGTAGAAACAAAGATAATCAAATAATTTCAACTTCTGGAAGAACAACACTATCACATGTCGGTGCAGAGCGAGGCAATGTAGTTTTACCGCGATGTCCTTCGCACGGCTCGGCTGATTTCGCCAAATCTTAATAAAATTCTACTGGTCTTTTTTATTTTATTTTCATATCTTCGGTATACACCGTACAGACGATTTTTAAAACAAATTTAATAATACTCTACAACATATTGTGAACATTAACAACATTAACGACGTTACAATTCATTCAAAACGACTCAGCACAATAAGAAAAGAATTTGAATAGAAGAAGCGTATGGTATGCTGCTATATGGTCAGCTTGTGATAATCAAACTACAGAGAACAGACATATAAGCTAGAACAAACTTTCCCGAAAAACCTGTGTAAACATTTAAATGAAAATACGTTGAAAATCACCATCGCATACAGGTCTGCATGCGTGAGTCACCATTGTATCCAAGTTTGCTTACAAGTCCCGTATAGTTATTGCTGGCCGATCGAAGCACCGACTAGTGACAAGTGTCTACTTGCTGTTGTCATTTCAAAGCGACAGTTATTTTTCTTACACAAGTTGAAAAGTTTACTTGTATGTCAGTTCTCAGTGATCAAACGGTACAACCTAAGAACCCCGCACCGTCTACGCAACCAATTTTGGCAGGGAACTGCACGCATTATGGAACGACTTTCCGGCGAATATAGGGCCCTATTCTCACAGTCACGTCACTTAGTGATTAGAAGGAAATTTTATTATTTTATATTTTTTTGGCGTGCTGATAGAACTGAAGCTTATAGCTTAAGAGGTCTCGGTCCGTCCCGCGAGACAAAATTTGCAAAATCGGACGAAGTAGCAACTGTCTGTCAAGTAAATACTGGTCCTCGAGAGGACTAAATTTTGCGTCTGTTTGTCTCAAAGTGTGTAACGTCAAGTCCTCTATTTTGTCTAGTCCAAGATATCCTGCACCTAACGCGTGCTAAGTCATCAGTGATGCAATTAAAACTTCGCATTGTTTTTCCTTGTCTTGTTCCTGATCTCCTCTTGGGTCCCCTTGGTCTGAAGCGGATCCATCGACTAAGTAAATAAGAGAGCGCTGTCAACCGTAATGAAATTTTAGGGGGTTTAAGTTCAGCACCGGGTTGAAAGCAGTATCAGATACGGGGCAGGAAGGGTGGACAATGATGACGGAGAAAAGAACATTTAGCTTGCACAGTTTATGGCCAGTAGAGAATCGACGACGTTACCGACAGCCTTTGAATGCCACGATAGCACACAGTGAGGTATCGGGTGGTCCTCCTCGGACATGCGGGAATTCCATCAAATGGGTCAGTCTTTCAGGTCGTTTTCAGTTTCAATTTCGAGTGATGCCATCTCAGTAGACGAATCACCTAGTTTCGCTCGCATTGCCGTCGGTTGAAGGTATTCTTCAGATAACAGGACATACAAGCACGACTATCCGATAATCGTCTTCACTGTGTTATTGATCATCTGCACTGGGTGGTTGGCATTTTCCAGGACGATTCGTTTGGGCGGAAGGTAGGTTAAAGCAGAAATGCGGATCTCGCTTGTTTCAAATATCCCAAATCTTGTTGTGGTTTAGTAAGGGGGGCGGTAGCAAGCGAAATATTTTTGGAACCCACTAGCGTATTTGCTGTGCTTCTCAAACAAGTGTTTGGTTTCGTGGTCCTTGGACGTCAACATTTTTCCATAGTGGAAGTAGACCAACAAATTCACGTTTTCTAGATAAGTGATATATTGCTGATTTCACTTTAGGTTCAGCAAGAATTTTTACGTTAACATTTTAACAACGAATATCCTGTTTTGATTTCGTTTTCTATTGGCGTTTTATCACTATTGCAGTTTACAAAACGTGAATATCCTTTTTGCCGCTGTTGCTGAACATTTGATAATATTAACGGGAAAAAATTTTCTTCTGTAAAACTTTGGGTTTGTTTTGTTGTTTCTATATTTTTCCCTGCGTAGCCAGGGACTGCGACGGTAACTATTTGAAATAAATAACATATTCGAAGGTGTTGCCAGTTTCATGCATTTTCTCATGAAACATCAAATTTGACAGTACCAGTTACCTGAGTCACTGAGGGGTAGTCAGATTTTCGATACACTTTTTGAATGCCAGTGTCTAGTCGTGTCGTTGTAAACACCATCTAATGCATATAGTTTTTTTCATTTTGGGTGTTGTCTTGATAGGCTAGATGTAAACAACCGCAGTTTTCCTATGTATGGTGGCCAAGTTTACATAAGATTTATTTTAAAAAACAAAAAAATCGTTTTTACGTATCACAACGAATTTTTTTTGCAAATAATGTTTTTTTATTTCGTTTATTTGACACGGCTCATAGCGGTAGCTTAACGGAGCCGTGAATCTTTTATGTGTTTACAATATGTAAAAACTAAAAATAAAACCAAATATTATTGATTGTCCGTTGGATCTTGTGCGCGCAACTTTTTATTACGAGCGGAGACCTTCTTTCGCGGCTCGCCTACTGCGTAATGGGGACCATTTAATACTCTCCTGTCCTCCACATCAAGGTCATCATCGTTAAAAGTGCCTTGGTGCTCGCGACCAGCTGTTCTTTCCTGCTTCTTGCACTTACGGGTCACCAATGTAAATCCGTCGTCATTGCTATTATCTTCATCACCGATGTTGCTTACAGTGGTTTCTGGGGTGCTGGATGCTGCTTTGGCAGTTGTCAATATGGACTGAATAGCTGCCACAAATTTGGCAACCGTTTGTGGTTCAGGTATTGGTATTGAAAACTCTTTTTTGGGTTGGTTTACCCACTGAGACGTCCAAAAAATTGTTTCAAAATCGTTCAACACGGGTCCAATGATGGACGTTCGTTGAACGGTTATTTGGACGTTGTCCAAATTGGTCCAACGAACGTCCTTCATTGGACGATTTTGAAACCAACCGTTCTTAGAGGGTTACCTTGGATTCGTTGGCAATCGGTAGAGATGCATTCTCCTATGTATCTTCCGCGCAAGGTTGTCCGAGGTGTGCTGTTTGATTACAATACCCACTGAGAAGTCCAAAAAATTGTTTCAAAATCGTTCAACACGGGTCCAACGATGGACGTTCGTTGAACGGTTATTTGGACGTTGTCCAAATTGGTCCAACGAACGTCCTTCATTGGACGGTTTTGAAACCAACCGTTCTTAGAGGGTACTTACACATGGGAGTTTGCCTCTCATGGGTGCATAACTAGCGGCAGATCACTTGTGATGCATTTTTAAAAATCAGCTAAATTAAATGCATTTCTTTCCATCAAAGTAGAAATTCATAATGTATTTTGCGTTGCGTGCAATATATTTTGCTTTGCGTGTAAGACGTCAAAACCCTACAAAAATTAGCCCTACATTCAACAAAACGTCAAACAAAGTGAATCAGCGTAAGACGTTTGTTAAACAAACTTTTCTGCGAGGGAGTGCAAAGTTGATGCAAAAATGGAAATTAAATGCATTTTTTTTCTAATTTGATGCAAATTTGTTATACATTTCTAGAGTGATCTGCCCCTAGGTGCATAACGTAGTTTGATTAATAGTAGCTTCGTGGGTTTTGAGTTTTATAGTCAAGTGGGAGGGGATAGGATTTTCGATCCGCATCCTCTGCACAAGAACACCGTTAGGTGTACCCGGGAAGAAATTTCTCCACGTATCACGTGTAACTGACTCTACTTCGCCGTATTGCGACATGTATTTTGCGATTAGATCAGGAGGGGTACGTGGTGATAGGTCATGTAACTTTACATCTACCTAGTCTTTTTCTATATACACGGGAATCTTAATTCCAACTTTATCACTTTGAGCCACGTGCTTAAGTTGTTCTGCAAAACGAAACGTTCGGCTTGTGCTAATGTGTTGAATGATATGAGTACGATATTACGAAGATGATGATACTGTAGATACATAACCTCCTTGAGCTTAAGCTGCATCTTCACCTTCAGCAGGTATTCCACTTCACGAAAACTCAATCTTATTGAACAGAATTTAAAGTCCACGACCGCTGCGTTGGGTCGGAGCAGAGATTTTTCGTCAACTTTACTCATGATGGCAAGAATAAATTATGGAGTTTAAATTTTGAAACAAAACTGTACGAAATAATAAAACAAAACGCTCTGCTGGGGATGTGAATGTTGCAGTTCCAGTTCTACTTTGAAACTCCTATATAAAATAAAACGCTCCTGAACATGCCCTTAGTAGTGTAAAAGATTGTTAGATAGATTGTCAAAGTCAATTTGACATGAGATTTTGACGTTCAGATTTTTAGTTGGACAATGGTCCAACAAGCAGAGGTCCAACTAAAAAGCGGTCCAGTTAAAAGGTGTCCAACCAGCGAATCACGACTGTACAAGATAGTCGTTAAGAACGACTGCTTGCAGAATCATCCAATGTAGGAAGTTCGTTGGTCAAACGTTGGATGACATCTCGGATGACATCCAAATAACCGTTCAGCAGATGCCCATCGCTCAATCCTGAATCCATTCAGTATTCCGAGTCGGCTCTGGGATGGGTTAGGCTGAGTGCCAAGCTCGTGACATCTATTACCAGTAAGTCTAGCCGCAATTCTGGCTAATCGTAGTTAGTATTCCTGTCCTCACAAATTTCTACTGGTTGCCCGATTTTCTTCCAAGCGGGCAGCACACGTTCATCGTTGGACCCAGGTTGAACAACTTTGAAACAATTTTTTGGTCTTCTCAGTGGTAAATTGTTTTACCGATTAAAAACAACTTTTTTACTTGAAAGTAAACAGGTTAGAACAAGCGTATAGATATCGATGTCGAATATGTCGACCTGTCACTGTCACATCACCGTGCAGCGTTGAGCTGAAAAAAGAAAAAGAAGTCACAAGTTGAAAAACGCGAGTCGCAAGTGCAGGAGTAGTTCTGTTCGTCGTGAGTAAATTTGTCGCTGAAATTGCCCAAAACTTTTAAAAAGAGGAACAAACGGCAATCATGTCTACTGTCGCAAGTGCACTGTCCTTAGCAGGAACCCGAACATCTGGTGCGCCGGTTCGTACGCAGAATGGTAAGCTAATTTTTCTTTGCTCACCGAACATGCGGTGGGTAGGAAAGCTGTCGACTAACCGATGATGTATTTAAATGGATAAAAATTATCACATGCTATGAAATGTTGTAATCGTGCTTTAAAAAATCGGGAAGAAGTCGCGAATTTCGGAGTGCTCGTCATAAATGTTGAAAATTAGATATACATCTAGTCATTGAAAACGATTAAAAAAAAGAAGCACAATGAATTTCTTGGTTGACTCCCACACACAATCGTATGATTCATTCCGCATTAGATACTCTTAAATTGATTGACCAAAATTCCATTTTCAATTAGCTAAGCAGAAGTGCATAAAGCAAAACTTTCGTTATAATCAATTGGAAGGTTCTGTAGTTTTCCTTCGCAGTGAAAAGATGATTCATTTATATTATTTTGAGGTTAGATAAAAACATCAACGCTATCTGACCCGGTAAAACATTGTTTATATTCATGTTTCGTTACTTCTAGTGATGGCTGCATCGTCGATTGCAAACATTGTCAAATCCTCGCTGGGTCCTGTCGGGTTAGATAAAATGTTGGTCGATGATATCGGAGATGTCACGGTAACCAATGATGGTGCTACCATACTCCGTCTGCTGGAGGTGGAACACCCAGCCGCGAAGGTACTTTGTGAGTTGGCTCAATTGCAGGATGATGAAGTCGGTGATGGAACCACATCTGTTGTCATTATTGCTGCGGAACTATTGAAAAATGCCGACGAGTTGGTTAAGCAGAAGATTCATCCGACGTCAATCATCGCCGGTTACAGGCTGGCATGTAAGGAGGCATGCAAATACATCTCTGAACATTTAACTGCTCCAGTAGATGAACTTGGCCGCGAGTCGCTGGTGAATGTTGCCAAAACATCGATGAGTTCGAAGATTATTGGAGCCGATGCCGATTTCTTCTCCGCGATGGTGGTGGACGCAGCGCAGGCTGTAAAAATTACCGACCCCAGAGGAAATGCGATGTATCCTATCAAGGCGGTTAATGTGTTGAAGGCTCACGGCAAGTCAGCCCGGGAGAGCGTTTTAGTGCAAGGGTATGCACTGAATTGCACAATTGCTTCGCAGCAAATGCCCAAGAAAGTAATCAACGCGAAGATTGCTTGTCTAGATTTTTCGCTGCAGAAAACCAAAATGAAGATGGGCGTTCAGGTAAATATAATTTAATTGTTTATTCTTTCTTCGACACTAATACGTATTTGGACAGGTTCTCATTACTGACCCTGAGAAACTGGAAGGCATTCGCGCACGCGAGTTGGACATTACCAAGGAGAAGATCGAAAAGATCCTGGCTACCGGCGTGAACGTCGTGCTGTGCAGCGGTGGAATCGATGATCTGTGCCTAAAATATTTCGTTGAAGCGGGAGCTATGGCGGTGCGCCGTGTGAAGAAATCCGACCTGAAACGGATTGCCAAGGCGACAGGGGCTGCATTTTTGACTTCATTGACCAACATGGATGGTGAGGAAAGTTTCGAAGCGAGCTACGTTGGCGAGGCTGCTGAAGTAGTACAGGAGTTTATTTGCGACGATGAACTGATCCTAATACGGGGTCCAAAAGCACGTACCGCTGCTTCCATAATTTTGCGTGGTCCAAATGATTTCTATTGCGATGAAATGGAACGCTCTGTACATGATGCTTTGTGTGTAACGAAACGAGTGTTGGAAGGTAAAAAAGTTGTGGCCGGTGGTGGTTGTGTTGAAGCAGCGCTTTCGATTTATCTGGAAAACTTTGCCACATCATTGAGCTCTCGCGAGCAACTGGCGATTGCAGAGTTTGCTAAATCACTGCTAGTCATTCCTAAAACGCTGGCGGTGAATGCGGCAAAAGATGCTACCGATTTGGTCGCTAAGCTACGAGCATATCACAACTCGAGCCAGACCAAGCTTGATCATGCGCATCTCAAATGGTATGGTCTGGATTTGATCGAGGGAATTGTGAAGGATAACAAAAAAGCGGGAGTGCTTGAACCGGCTATGTCCAAAATTAAATCACTGAAATTCGCAACCGAAGCAGCGATAACCATTCTGCGTATCGATGATATGATCAAACTTAACCCCGAGGATAAACCGGGCAAGAACTACGGTGACGCTTACGCCGCCGGCGAGTTGGATGGATAAATACTAACGTTTATGTAAGCTTTCGATTCACCTGTCTCACCCGTTTGCTTCCTGCATTTAGCAGAATCTACAGCCGCGGTTTCTTTCATTTATTATATTTAACATAAGCTGTCTCACGAAACCACAGAGATGCGGACAGCGCGCCAGGTATTAGCTGCACCGTTCATCTGATTTAAGTTTGTGATTGCTTTTGATCATAACAAGGCACCAATTCTGGCGCATTAACACCCAAAAAAAACGATATTGTCAGTGTTCTGAACATACCGAATAGTACAACTCATCCTCATGCAATACGACAGCGTCTTCAGTCCATTTGACCAAAGAACCGTTCGTCGTTAGCTTCCCTGTGCTCAATCCACTTTGTTTACTACGTAACTCTTGTATCTGGAAGGTCAGTATCGAGAGTTCTGAGAACATGCCGCTTCTAAGTACGCCCTGTGCGACCGATGGTCGTTTGGCATGATAGTAATGTGAATGAAGTCTGGGCGTTTTTGAGAGGGGAAGAAGCATGACGTAGGCGATCTAATGGCCCTACCATTATAGAAGACTGTGGTATCATCGACAGTGAAATAGTTCAATGAGAGGGAGTATATCCGGGACGAACATGCTAAACAGGAGTGGGCTTAATATGCTTCCCTGTGGAACACCAACGGAAATATTTTGCGGATTGTATAACATTCCCCCGTAAACCATTCCCCAGAAGAAAAAATACCGAAGCTTTTTCCCCAGAAACACATATTCCAGAAAGCACTAATTCCCAAAAAACTGATACCCAGAAAGTACCAAAGCCCAGAAAGCTTTCACCCAGAAAGAACCATAACCCAGAAAACTGTTCCGCAGAAAGTACTAAAACCCAAAAAATTATTTTACCGAAAAAATTTTTTCTTCTATTTTTTCAATAAACAATTCGATACATTTAGATAATGTGTACTTAAATACATGTTATAAGTTTGCTATTCACAGTATTTTTTTTAATATTTGCGCATTGTGCTTAAATTTAAACGCATTAAAAAAGATGGAAAGATCTACGGATGATGATTATATGTTAAATGAAAGCTTTCGATTCCTATTTTGATAGATTTAAAACCGCTTGCTCCGCATTTAGCAATAGTGGCGCAATTGCTAATTCCGGTTCCTATAGATGCAAACCCCATTGATTACTTTTGGAGCATGCAACAGGTACATTTGGCCCACTATAGCTGCAAAGGAGCTCAAAAATCAAGGAAAACTCACTTGGCCCTATTCTCACCTCACTCTACGTGACTTCTCTCACCCAATTCTGAAGAATCACTTCGGGTGACGTGAGACGCCCATTTAACCGCAATGGGGAATGTCACCTCACCCGAGTCGACTCTCAGAATCTTGTGAGAAAAGTTACATGAAGTGAGGTGAGCTTAGTCGTCTCACGTCACACGACGCGCAGAGTAAGGCCGACTATTTCAGTTGTTTTTTGAGCAAATTTCTATGGTAAATCTTGCGTTGCCTTGCGAGTTTAGTACGAACTACAAAGCAAAAAATAGTTAGCGGCGGTTGGCATTTTAAGCAAACGTTTAGCCTACTACTGCAACTAGTAGTACACCGCGGCTATTGGAGCACCCACCCTATTGTTTGTTAAATATTCAGCAACCATCGATTATCGATATTTGCGGCAACGCGCCGCGGAAATATCCCAAAACTCTATAATACATTTGAGTTGCAAAGACATTTAATATTACCTGAAGATCTAGAAACATAAAAAGAGCTCCATTAGGTTAAATACCTAATAGGACATCTCAAATCTATCGCTTTGCGTGCCATTGCCGGTTAATGGTTGAGCACAAACTTTGGCTGCCTAGAGCTAAAAACTATCGACCCTATTCTGCGCGGCGTGTGGCGTGAGATGACTAATCTCACCTCACTCTACGTGACTTTTCTCACCCAATTCTGAAGAGTCACTTCGGGTGACGTGAGACGCCCATTTAACTGCAATGGAGAATCTCACCTCACCCGAGTCGACTCTCAGAATCGGGTGAAAAAAGTCACGTAAAGTGAGGTGAGTTTAGTCGTCTCACGTCACACGCCGCGCAGAATAGGGCCGTATTTTTTGGTACAATGGCCAGCGACGTAGGATTTTGTGAAATGGTGCACTTGTTAATGAAAAAGCGCTGTAAAAATCATTAAAATCGACGCAAATTAAAAAAAAATAAATGTTATAAAAATATAAAATTTTACATACGTCGCTGCAGATAGCAATTCTGAATACACTGTGCAAATTTCAAAACGATCCAGAAAGAGTTGTTTGACTTACATTTCCGACCAGCTAAAAAGCGGTTTCGAAAAAAATCGCGTTTAAAGTTTTCAGTATGCTCGGGGTATACATAAGAGGCGCTTCGTCGACATATCATTTTCAAAACTATTTAAGCACATTTTCAGCCATTGGATTTTTTTTTGATTTTTTGAAAATTCTAGTAATGTAAACCCTTAATAATTCGATATTTTCAACAACAGAGTACTTAGCATAGATCAATAACAACGTTTTCCAACTTAATAATACTTCATTGATTGCATAGTTTCAATTTAATAAAATCTGTTGCATACGGACAGTTTTTAGAAGAAATGAAACATTTTTGACGTAGGACTACGTCTTTGTTTTCGATATGGGGGTGCACTCTGAAATTCTACAAAAATGGTATGTAACGAAAAGTGGTCCAATTTTAAACGCATATAATTCAGCCATCTCACGATAAATTTTCAAATTTTTTGCGCAAATCGCCCCGAAATACTTCTAAGAATAGATTCCAGTAGATAAACCCAAAGATTTTTAATATAATAGCATTAAAAAATTAAATAATATACAACCTTGTCAAAATATCGCGTATTAACACACAGAAGATAGCGCTTCCCAAGCCCTGTACGACGGATTGGTGTACCTAGCGCGCAACGCTTCTATGAATGACGTCATCATCGACTATTAAAAGAACGGACTTGGCCAGACACGCTCAGTTCCCTGTTGAACGGCTGGCGAAGCAAATCACTGCGCTGTGTTTTTACAGCCAGTGTAGCTGAGCTAGAAGTCCGTTACACTGGCTGTGGAGGGACGCTATACTGTGTCGTCCAACAGGCGACCGCTCCAACTGCTTCCTAAATGCCGCTGTAATGTTGCCAGTAAATTTTTGGTTTAACTAGCACATGTATTTGCTATTTGCGCTTGAAATTATGTAATGTAGTGGTAGTAATAAGCTTCCCATTTTGGTTTAAACGCAAGGACTGTTTTTAAAACAGGATTTGATTAATTAGTTTAGCTCAGCTAAGCAATTTTATCAATTCTGTAATTTAAAAGGAATTTTACGGAACTTGGTGAATTTGGCCCCACTTGCAACTGGTATAATCAACCTGCACAAAGTGTTGCATAACGCAGGGCTGTTTTTTGGAACAAAATGTGTTATCATTCAGCTCTTCGCTATGCAAAATCACGATATTATGACAGATGGGCTAAGCGCGACCGTTCCTTTCAATCGGGAAAGGCCGCGTGGAATTTTGGTGAAATGCGCTAATAGTGTCGTGGTGGTACTAGTTGTCTCTTTCGCTCTACCCATCATCATCAGTGTTGACTCATTTTGCATTGTGCGCTTGGGTTCAATGTTTGGGGCGAATGTAATGTGGCGGTAAAATGAACACGTTAAGCAAAGTCATTATTTTCTAACTAATAAGTGAATGAGATATTACAATCACCTTATGTTTCTTGTTAGACATGTTTTGTACATATCTGGTAAAAATACTTCGTCATAAACACATTTTTTCAAACATGATTCTTGATTTCCAAACATAACCAAAAATGAGACATGTTTATAGCGAGTGGGTAAGATGAACATGTGGCGGTGGTAAAATGAACAGCTTCTGGTCAAAGAGAATAGGGAAAGAGACGAATAGTGTGAAACCAAAAATACCTTATTGAGCAGACCAATCGTGCAATGTAAATAAACATTATTCACGCCTGAGTTGGAGGAGATAAGTATTGTACATCTATTTAAAAAGAATTTTCAATTTTCGTCAGAATTCGGTTCAATCGTGATTGTAAGGTGCATTCTAGAGTATATGTATGAGTAAAAACAAACTTTTGAATAATTTCATCTCTTTGTTTCGAAATGCCATAGTTTGATAAACAAATCCAACGATCAGCATACGGTTTGTTTTCAAAATATAATAGGAGTCATTTAAAGTGCTGCCTAAGGAAGCGGTTGCCAAAATTCTAGTGTTGAAATCATCATAAAGGGAGTGTTGCCGTTTTGACTGATTTTCACTCTTCGTCTCTTTCACTATTCTCTTTGCTTCTGGTGACCTGCAAAATGTCCTGTATGTATGCAATGCGCAGCGTTGGAAAGTATTTTCCGATCAATGCTAATATCCCAACAAATCATGAGCTTTGCATACACACAGGGCATTTTGCAGGCAAAAACAATTGTCACGGAAGAATTGAATTTTCATGACGTAATATTAACCATTTTACAATCCTGTGGCATCGAAACACATCTACAAACTTGGGGTTATCCATGGGTGTTTGAACTTTTAGGATCTGTTTGAGAGCAACTAGAAAGCTTGTTCTATACATGAGATGTGATTATATTATCTAAAATTTGATTTTTCTTCACCGGTCCGGGTGTTTTTTTTCCCACACACTAAGTACTAAGAAAAAAAAAAACGTCTACAGTTCGTGCAACCCCATAGGGCTGCCTCTTGTAGTTTTTGGCAATGGCTTTCGAATTTCACTTTTGAAGACGAAAACCCCATTAGCCGAAACTTTGCTTAAGCGGGGTCCATGTAATTTAAACATCAATGTCATAAATGACGTTTCAAAGTTCGCTGCGACTTTGTTTTCGTCGTTGAAAGTTAAATTAAAAAGTCGAAACATGTATCTTCAAAATAAAAAAAAAATCAAGATCCATTCAGTAAATCTTTCGCAAATTATACCTAAAAACACCTCAATTTTAGGCCTCGAGAGTAGAGGACCCTCTTGAAATTTCGTTGGTACATGATGCAACAAACATCGAAGAATGTTATAAAAATCTTTAATATGATAGTTCGAATATGCTTTTCCTATTTTAGCCAACTTTTTGCTCTAGCTATTCCATAGTGTGCTGGAAAGAATGAATCAACCCCTATGTTTGAGAAAACCGGTCAAACGAGTGGATAACAAGTTTCATTCCGAGGGCTATTTGGCATACATGTTCAAAGAGTTGCTCATGTTTAAAAAAAGGAGTCAACTCCTATGTTCGAATAAACCGAGCATACGAGTTGATCACAGGTTATTGATTTATCTGCTACATAAATTGCCATCCACGGGTCAATCGGAACATTGAGCATTGAACGAACGTTCCTGCCCTTAGTACACATGCTCCTTCCAGATAAATCAGAATCTAACTACAAAAAAGCTCTAGAACTAATAAAAACCATAGCAGCCAACAACAATATTATAATTAATCCGTCGATTGTATTGACAGATTTTCAAACCGCTAAGATAAACACTATAGCAAGGATTGTTCCCAATTTTGTGCGATATGGTCAGTAAATAAGTCATCTTCAGTTAAAATACCTCAATTTCTGGGAAATGTTTTTTTTGACGGCGCCGGTGGTTGAGTGGTAAGCGTGACCGCCACTCATTCCAGTTTGCCTGGGTTCAATTCCAGCTGAGGTTGAGATTTTTCTGAGGTGAAAAAATCTGTGGTCACGTCTTCCTTAGGAAGGGAAGTAAAGCCGTTGGTCATCGGTCCATGAGTTGATGGATCGATATCTCGTCCAGATAGTGGAGTCACCTCTCTGGCGTCGGTAAAGAAGAAGTAGAATCCACCTTCTATATTTACTAACAAATATCCTCCTCCCGTCAAACTTGTGGAGCGCGCAGTAGTATATACGGCCTCTAGCAAAAGCAAGTATCGGACTAACAATTCCTTCCCTTGCCTTCCGCGATCTACATTCGGGCCTGGCCGGCGCCGGTATTGATCAATAAACACTTTAGGATTACCAGGAGTTGCACATTGAATGATGTTTCGCTACTCCCAAGCATAATAATCTACTGATTCCCTGTGGAACTTCAGCTAGTCCAGATCGATAACGGAGTAGCAGCCCAGGGGTGGTCGCACAAGCTCAAGTTCTGGGAAATGGTTTTTTCTGGGGTATGAACTTCTCGGTATTTGTTCATTCTGGGTAACGGTTTTCTGGGCAAATATACTTTCTGGGAAAAGGTTTTCTGGTAATTCGTACTTTCGATGGAATGGTTTTCTGGAGAATGGTTCTTTTTGGGGAAAAAACTTCGGTGTTTTAGTTTCTGGGGAATGGTTTTCGGGGGAAAGTCGTACAACCTATTTTGCGCCATGCAAACGGCTCCATTTAGTGATACGCCAAATACCTTTTATCAGCAAGATTGTATCGTTGAAGCTTGTACACTAGGTCATTGTGCTAGACGTCGAGCAGAGATATGGCAGAGGTTTAGAAGACAGACTTGTTCCTTTAGACTTTTAGAGGATATTCGTAACTTGAGCAAGTTGATAGACCGCCTCGACAGCCAAACTGTTCTATAAGCAATACGATATTTTCCTCGGAAAATGCAAGAAGACAGTGGTAAATGGCTTTTTCGAAAAGTTTGGATAACCCTAAGCGAAGAAACGTTAGTTTTTGGGAGAGAAGGCATCTCCCAGGCATATAATGGCAATACAGATTTTCAACAAAATCATTGGTCAGCTCTGAATTGTACCATTCTCGCAGCTAATTCCAAGCTGAAACCATCTAGTTTCTCGGGCCCAAATGACGTTCCCTCGATTTTTGCCAAAAAGTACATCAGCGGGCTTTGCGACCGCTGCAGCGAGTCTTCGAGCAATCTCTCACTATCAAAATTTTCCCTTTCTGCTGAAAATATTTCTCCATAAAAAGTGAAACAAATTGAACATTGATAATTATTTTCCTTTTTTAACGACTTATAGTGAGTCAATCTATTTCCTTTTTTATATTGTAACGACATATAATTAGCAAGGGACTGGAAGGTGAAGTATAATTGATAATTATCAGGAAATCTCGTGTTTGGGTGCCGTATCCAAACTGCTGGAGCTGGTTGTTTTAGACCTTATTTTCTTTCACTATAAACGCTACATCGCAGACGATCAACACGGTTTTATGCTTTAACGATCGACAACGACCAACCTGCTCTCATTGACAACATATGTTTTCGATGGATTCGCCGACAAACCACAACCCGACGCTATTTACATGCATCTATCTGAGGTCTTCGACAAAATCAACCATGATAGCGATAAACTCACGAATTTCTTCGCTGGTTTCGTTCCTATTTCGATGGAAAGCAACTTCAAATCGGCATTAAGGACTCACCATTTCTTGGTACATCCGGCATTCCGCAAGGAACCCACCTCGGTCCAGTTATTAAAAATATTTTTCCTCTATTTTAATGCCGTCAATTTCAATCGCCAATTAGAAATTGAAAAAAAAATCATGGTTGGAAAATGATACAGGGATAAATTTTACGAAAGAATGTGATTGGTGCGAAAATGTAATGGACAAAAAGACTTTTTCGTTTGGAGCAAATGTATTAGTTTGTAGTTCCGAATTTTAAAACATTACGTTGCTGATGTACGGTAGATATTTATAAGAAACTTTCAATTTGAAAGGAAGCGTGGGCGCATAGTTTGAGTAGATGTGTGTACTTGACCGGGGATCACAATGGCGCTTTAGATCTTGTTGAACGCAGCAATATCCACACTTTGTACGTATTCTTCAATCGCTTCAATCTTCTCCTGCAGCTCATCGACCGATACCTTGTCGTCCTCGATGACACAGGACAGCTGCAATTTGTGGATTCCGTAGGCCAGTGGGACAAGTTTAGAAGCTCCCAAGAGTAAACCATCCATGCTGATTTTGCGTACCTCTTGCTCCATAACCTTCATATCAGTCTCATCGTCCCAAGGTTTAATATCGAGAATAACGTTGGACTTGGCAATAAGGGCAGGTTTCTTCGATTTTTTGGCTGCATATTCTGCGAGGCGTTTTTCGCGCAATTCCGCGGCTTTGTCATCTTCTTCCTCGTCGTCCGAGCCGAACAGATCAACGTCGTCGTCATCATCGTCCTCGGCAACGGCAGCGGTTGAAACTTTCTTCTCTGGTGCCGGTGGTGCTGCTACTGCTGTTGTTGGTGCGATAACCTTTTTCTCCGATTCCAACGCTTTGACACGCGCATGCAGATCAATCACCAGATTGTTAAGGCCATCAATGACAGAGCGCAGTTTGTCATTTTCCTTTTCAACGCTGGACAAACGATCGAGCAGCTCGGCGCCTGGGCTTGCGGCCAGGGCGGCAATTCCATCCATCTGTGAAAGCGGACAGGGAAACTATGATTAGTGAAAAAAGTTATGCCGTTTTCTTAGGCTAACATACTCGCTCTAAGGAGTTCTTGATGTGCTGTCTAGCCTTGGAAATTTCCGACGCCAGAGTGCATTGTGTCGGGAAAGAATTCATCTACGGTGAAATAAAAATAAAATGAAAACAAAATTATAGATTAGTTAGATATCTACGCTTTTTTTCTAGAAACAAATGGTGCAGTAAGCTAAAAACACGTGATACTAATATTAAAGAACACGAGAAGATAAAATAATTAAACTTAATTATTCAATGTTGTGATGAAAATAACCAATAATTCTGATCAAGAATCAAAACACATAAACACAATATTAAGATTAATTGAAACCAAACTGATTCCGGGTACCGGTTAACAATTGTTTGTCATTTCGATATACACAATTTAGAACCGGACCCGCTAAGTTACACACAATAGCCAACAATAGAAGGAGAGCAGTTCAATTCATAAGTATAGCAACGATTAACCTTGCTCAACTCCTCGGTAATGTTATCGCACAGTTTGTGGGCCAGATTTTCCTTCTCCTTCAGATTCTTGGCATTCTGCTGTAGGACCTTCTCAGTTAGTGGCTTATTGTTAGTAGCAGAGGAATGCTCAGCACCAGACTGAGCCTCATGGACCGGCTTGTTCTTTTTGTTTTTCTTGCTCTTTTGTTTCTTTGGTTGTTCATCTGTTACAATCGGTGCGATTACAGCTGCTGGCTCTTTCGGTTGCACTGGATGAGTCGCAACAACCGGAGTAGGGTCAGGTGATTGAGAAGTGTCCTTCTTATTCTTCTTATTTTTCTTTTTGTCTTTCTTTACCTTGGCTTGTTCCTGCGGTACGACAAAGTCGACGATTGCCGGTACGGGCGATTGATCCTTTTTGACGACGATTTCCGGTTTAGGCTGAACCGTTGCAGACGCGATTTTCTGTGCCACGGTAGGGCATACCGGTTTCTTCTCTAGTGATAGCTTGCATGTTGATAGACAGGATAATAAGGAAGGGGTCATTTACAGGTGTTTATTTATAACAGGAATTTGAATATTAGTAGGTTATTTGGATTCTGATTAATTTTTGGAAAAAAAGAATGGAATCGGACGACTGAACCTCTGTGAAGTAATAGTTTATTTTGTCTTATCCAAAGCTAACGAACCCAATATAACGACGGATCATTTTAATTACATGAAATTGTTATGATTGTTTAAATTAAAACAAGCAATACGTTTTTAATTCAGACCATCTATGACTCAAACTCATTCAAAGGAATGAAATGTCGGCCACAATTATTTTTTTCACCGTGAATACCTGTCGTAATATCGCGTATTGCACAAAAGTTTGTTTTCCTATGAGGCAGTATACGTTGCATTACATAGCGGTACTTTCCGAGCCCTGCTCGCCCGGAATGACATTTACTGCGCTCTTTGCTTGGCTGAGCAGATGTTCACAGGTTTTCTAAAGAACAACTGATCAGCCAGGTAAACACAGAACGCACCAACAATGTCATTCCGGTCGAGCTGGGGCTCAAAAAGTACCGATATGTAACACAACGTATTTTGCTTGATAGGCAACTGAAAAGAGAATAATTATTCTGTTCTGGTATATAGCAATGACTTAAGTTTAAATCGACAGCAATCGCATACAGGTTTTACAATTTTGAAAATGACAATTATTCATAATGCTCTAATTCCTCAAATTCGAGAATCATCATTACTAGCTAGTCATCCCCCTCTCTTAAGTCAAGTAACAAGTGAGGAATTCCATCTAGTCTCTGCTATTTTATAGTAGTAATCATTTCAGCGCTGTTGATATGAAAATTCAGATATCTGTAACAATGTTAACGCTTAGGGCAGATTTTTTACCCACGCTTTGTTGTTCCTAATCAATCTACCAGTTTGAATTCATGAGATCCTGATTGTGTGAAACTTGTACTCACCTGAGCCAGATATTCGTAGTATTTCTTCTCGGCATTATCGTAGTTCGCTTTGTCCGTCCAGTATTTATCACATGCCATCGGGGAAATCATCTCTCAAGTCGGAAAAATGTTCTGTTGGCAACAAGAGATATTCATGCTTAGGGTTTATTTTTGTAATTTTAACCACCGCAACCTTGAAACTCTCACGGTAGACGCCACATCTATTGAAATAGATATACCTAATAATGCATAACGCTTAAACCGCAACAACTGCAGTTTATTGCGCTAGGTTTATGGCATTCATATGAAATCGATAGGGCTCACCTTGCCACCCGCTGACTTTCCAAAATACCCGTCTTAGGGTCAATAAACCTTTGGAAAGGTTTCGTTTATTACTTACCTTTTCACCGGTAATAGAAACGAATTTCACTATAGAACAGAGAAAATGATTGTGCGAACCAGAATGGCGGATATAGTATGATCAGACTGGAAAATCAATAAAAATTAGTGATTTTTGTCTCGAAGAGAAAACACACGAGGTAGCGCGTGCAGTGTTGGCTGAGCAAGAAAATCTGATAGCACGAAACACGAAGCGCCGTGTAGTGGAGAGCCGACGTCAATGTGTCAGACACGTCAAAGTGAAAAGGCCTTTAAAAAACCGCGTTAGAAGCAAGGGGCACACCAATGGAATTATATTTCTGTAATTTGCACACAAGCGGTGCTCAAGTTGTGAGCATGTTTTTAAATGATTTGTAATAATTATTCCAACTCGATTGCAGGCGGCAAAATATTTATTTCTCGAGTACTTTTTCAAATGGACGTAAGTAACAATGAGAGATTCTCTTTGAGGTCTTTCTCTTCTGTTCATTACTCGGCCATTTCAACATTTACTACTCTACTCTTTGCATAATATTGTAGTAAAAACCGTCGGCTTTCGATATGTACTGGAAAATTAGTACAAAGTGTTGTAATGACGTCGTAATAAACGAAAGAGAAAGTAAACAAAGAGAGGCTCTCAATGTTACTTACGTCCATTTGAAAAAGTACTCGAGATTTACTTATTTCTCGACAAACATATGATTACGGCTTAAAAGCCAACTGTCAAAATTCTCTTTGAAAGGAAATTCCGGACAAACCGTTACTCGCCAATCACAGATGTTGGTAGTAAACAAAAGAGAAGTCTTTGTACCAACAAATTTTCACCCTACACACAGAAAAAAAATATTGGTAAAAGTAAGAGTGTTCCGCTCTTAGCAAAAAACAACCAACGCCAACTATTAGGTTGAAAGTAAAACTTTTAAATTAATCAAGAATAATAATCAAAGTAAAAATTTTCCTTTTAAGCAAATGAAGAATAGTACTCAAAACAAAAGTTTTATTTTTAAACTAAGAGTATGCGTTGGTTGTTTTTTGCTAAGAGTTAAAAACTCTTATTTTTACCAACATTTTTTTTTCTGTGTGTAGTGAGAAATTTTGATTTTTACCAAATTTTCCTCCTTAGGGTGAAATATAGCATAATAAAAGAGAAAAGTTTTCTCTTTCATTAACTGCTGTGAACTGTGTTAGGCCAGTAGCGGTTTTTCCGGAATTTCTTTTCAAAGAGAATTTCGACAGTTAGCTTTTAAGCCGTAATCATATGTTTGTCGAGATTTATATGTGGTTTCCAATTGGATCATTAAATGAGGAATAAAATTCTTCCTTTATTTCATGAACCGATAGATCCTAGAAGCAGATCATTTGTGATGCATTTTTAAAAATTAGCGAAATTAAATGCATTTTTTTCCATCAAAATAAAAATTTATAATGAATTTTGCGTTGCGTTGTATTTTCCGTTGCGTGTAAGATGTCAAACCCCTACAAAACAACTAGTCCTACATTCAACAAAACGTCGAACAAAGCATAGCGTAGAACGTTTGTGTTTCCGCGCGAAGGAAACGGAAACGAAACGATTGGCAGCTGGCACCTAGAGACGTCCTTTCGTGGAATTGGTTCTTTTACTGAGATAAACTTCTTCAGACTTTAGGCTAGTGCTCTACGATATGAGAGCCGGCGCTTCTAAAGTGGAATTGTTTTACATCAATATAAGAACAGTTCTTTTAGCGCTGAGATAGACGTTGAAACCAAAATAGACTAGTATCTCACTGCAAGTGGAGACCTATATTACTATTACGGATTTCAGAACGGTTTTCGCAGCGAAAGAACCTTTAAAACCCTATAGGGGAGAATTTCGGTGTGTATACCACGACGCATCGATTAAGACTAACCGAAAAATTCTAACTTTATTAACAATCTTTGGCCTTATATACTAGTTCCTAGCCTAACCAAATAGACCTCTTGCATTGATTACATTATTTGATAGGCAAACATTTCCCGTATGCATCTCATGCTCTGGTTCTATTTTTAATTCTGTTTTCTTCACCCACGCATGGCTGAGGGCTAGCGCATGGTTTGTTTTTGTTTATACTTTATTTGAGACGTTGCACATTGCAACGTTTGACTCGTCGCGCGGTAACAGTTTGTTAAACAAACTTTTATACCTGGGAGTGCAAAGTTAATGCAAAAATGGAAATTAAATGCATTTTTCTAATTTGATGCAAATTTGTTATGCATTACTAGAGTGATCTGCCGCTAGGATAGAGCTTATCTTAGTATAGCAATATATTTGTTTTACATTTAAAACTCCAAAATGATTTTTAATTCATTGTCTATAAAAATGTAAACACGTCCTCGTTTGACACTATCGGTCTTCCTTGAGTTTAGCCACATGGGTTAGCATTTTTGACGGTTAGCCCAGCAAAAAGATAAGGATCAAAGTAGTTCAATGGAAAGTGCGGTCGTGAAAATTCAATTTAATAAAATAATTTCGCGTACAAAAAATGAAAAAAAAAAGTTTGTTTGCGTATTTTTAACGTCAGCTGCATCGGAAAAAATCAAAAACAGCATATGGCTTATTGGGTCATTAAATGAGAAAAAAAACTCTTTTTTTATTACATACATCGATAAAGCTGACTTTCGTGATTGCAACAATGTATTTTTCCAACTCAGGAAACGTGATAATAAAATTTAAATTCAAATTAAAGAAATATGTTGACAGTCTGGATTTGACACTATCAGAAGGATTTGACATTTCGAATTTCACGACAACTGATGCCCTGTCAGAACAAATGAACACATGTTTTCCCGCAGGGTCATTTTTATTTGACATAAACACCATACAATCACAGAGAACAGACATCCATGATCGAACAAAAATATTTAAAAAACGTGTGTAAACATTTGAATTAATATACTAAAAACACTAGCGCCGCCACACCAACCTATCCCAACTATCCGTCAAATCGATTCCGGAACCGGTTCGAAATCCTGGATGGATTCAGCATGGAATCTAGCTCAAAGAAAACAACCGATTCTGACTCTATCGGTTGACGCATTTGAGCTGGAATTCATGCTGGAAGTCCGAATCGGTTCCGGACTAGTTTGACTGCCCTCTAAGAACGGTTGGTTTCAAAATCGCCCAATGAAGGACGTTCGTTAGACCAATTTGGACAACGTCCAAATAACCGTTCAACGAACGTCCATCGTTGGACCCGTGTTGAACGATTTTGAAACAATTTTTTGGACGTCTCAGTGGGTGGGTAGAGGAATAACCGCTGTCAATTCTGTCGCACTCAGTCACAAAAAAACATGACGACAGTAGCGCACCTGGTTTAGATATCCAAACTACCTTCGAAACCGTTAGAGATTTTACACAAGTTGAATGCTGAAGATGGACGTCTGTTCTCTGTGATACAATGAATATAGTTTTTTTTTCATTTTGGGTGTTGTCTTGATAGGCCAGATGTAAACAACCGCAGTTTTCCTATGTATGGTTGCCAAGCTTATATAAGATTTATTTTAAAAAACAAAAAAATCTTTTTTACGTATTATAACGATTTTTTTTTAAATGATGTTGTATTATGTACATTGGACCTAAAATTTATCGAATGGAACGGAAAACTGTATATAGCTTAATGACCCAATTACCCAATGGATCAAACATTTTCCGTTTCCGGGGTCAAATCACCAAATGGTTCCCGAACCACTAGATAAAGCCTGATGATGCAATTCCAAGAATTTTGATACCCATATTGCCAGTATTCCATTGAGATTCACAAATAGTATCCCAGAACTGGAACATGCTTCCGGAAATTCGGATTTCCGGGAATCGGATGAAGTAACCCGGTTTATTTTCACCAAGTCTAAAAGTGAGTTCCTGAATCCAAAACACCCACAAGTAGCGAAATCGGTTGGAAATTGCTTTAGCTATTGGCCTTTCAGTTTTGTGGGTACCCGGGTACCCTCGTCGGCCTGTTACGTAGTAAAAAAAATCAGGAGCCCCTCCTCACTCCCCCCCCCCCTTACTACTTCAACAATATTATGAACCCAAAAAGAAAACCCAAATTGAAACCTAAAAAGGTAACCGGGTACCGCGTCGGACACAAACGATTAACGCTACGTAATTATTTTTTTATTGTGCACTTTTTTGGGTTTTTTGTTAGTGGGACAATCATACGTAGAATTTCAACAATGGAACAAACAGACTTGGTATTTTTTCACGAAGTCTTCGAACAAACTGTATGAATGGATGTTTTCTGAAAATATACTTCTAAAAGGACTGTTTGATGAAAAAAGTGAAAATGCTCAAAAAGTTACATGGGACAATTATACATAGTAGGTATTTGTTATGGATCGTGTTTGTGTGCTATTGGTTGGAGATTATCTGCCCGCCAGATGGCGCTTCGGAACAAATTGTGTTTTCCTCCTATTTCGCTGAAGGTCGCAGCAACGCGCGATGGGTATTAGCTAGTAGTACAAAAAATTAGTATGATAGTTGAATTATACTAATGGAATATATCAGTAGTATTTGCAATATTATGAGTATTATATGAATAGTTTGGAAATACTTCAAAACGTTTCTGGAATAGTATTTATTGATAAGGGTTGGCATCCATGAGTAAACGAAACTTCTCGGCGCTCACCGCGCTATAAAATGAGTCAGGTACCAGATGTTCTGTATCCAATTTCCTAGCTTACCCCTTATCATCGTAATGTTGAATTTTGCTGCAATATCACTCAGCGCAATCGGGGTTCGAGTCCACCCGAACAGAAATGCACAGAATTACGCAAATTTTTATTGTAACTTTACGTTGCGTTGTGACGATGATTTTGGTGGATTGCACACTGACTTCATCATGTTTGACTGCTGATTATCTAATAAGAG